>NW_026924521.1:0-22500 GCF_032062105.1 Saccostrea cuccullata | reverse complement strand
CCAGTCAGACCGTTGACATTTCCCTAGGTACTTGAACGGAAGTGCATGGAGAATGTTTCACTTATAAGGATAAGGATATAAGGATAGAGAGTTTTGGACTGACGTAATAATCTCTCCCCGGTTTCTATCATACATTCTCTATGCACTTCCGTTGCTTTTATTTAGGGAAATGTCAAACGGAGTGGCATACCTTTCTCCCTTATAATGTATAGTGGGGTAATTTTTTGTGGAGCGTTTGTTTTGGGGTTTGAGGTTTTAACGATTTTTCATATTTTACACATGATGAATAAGTGTAATAAATATAATTTTTGAAAAAAATGTCCAAGAAGCCCCGGGGTTGAATATCGGGGGAGGGGGGGTCCTTACCACAAGTACCTGTGATTTTGTTTCCTTTTTAAAATGTATTTTCCAGAATTGCTGCTGATTCCAAATTCATCGATCTTTCATTATTGTCCCCCGCTTTTGCGAAAGCGATGGGACATTAAATCTCTTTCGTCAGTCAGTCTGTCCTTCCGTCACAAAACGTTTAACCTTGCCCATAACTTTTGATTTAGTTGAGCTGACTTTTATATTTCACAAACTTGTGTATTCCTTGTGAAAAGACCCTTCTTTGGGTACCACCACATTTGACCTTGATCTTGGAGTTTGACCAATATTTACAATTTTTAAAAAAACTTTTACTTTGATCATAACTTTTAAATGGTAGAAACTAGAACTATTCTATTCCACATATGTATTTTTGGAAAGACCTTTTATTGGATACATGTACCAACAACTTTGACCTTGTCCTTGGAGATTTCCGTATTTATAAAAAAAAAAATCAATCTTCACATGTCATTCTTGTGAAAAAAAAAACTTTTATTGGATTTCAAGAAATGAACAATTTACCTTGACCTGGGAGTTTAACCCACTTTTAAAAACAAACCTTAATCATAACTTTTAAAGGGTTAGAGCTGGGGATTTTATACTTCACATATTCAATCCTTGTGACAAAACCTTTTATTGGATATCAAGAACTTTGACCCTCTGACCTTGACCTTGAAGTTTGACCTATTTTGTAAATACTGTAACCTTGGTCATGTTTTGAATGGTTAGGGCTAGGATTTTTATACTTCATATACGTAATACTTGTGACAAGACCTTTCTTAAGAAACCAACAACTTTGACCTTAGAGTTTGACCTACCTTTCAAAAATTTATACTTGGCCATAACTTTTCAACTTCACCTTCACGAACTTCGGTGATAATTTCTAAATGACATATGACAGGGCGTTCATATTTGACACAGTATATCATAATAAAATGAAATCTCACCCACAAAGACACCAAAAGCGGGGGCCACACTTATTAGAATTTGCTTGTTATTATCTTCTTGGTTTTATTTTTTTTTTTTGGCATTTTTGTCTTTTGCACTTTATTTATTTACTTATTCTGTTTTCCTCTTTGTTTGCTCGCTTTTATTTTCTTTTCGTTTCATTGAAAATGAAACTAGAGGTACTGTGAGCAATGAGCTCACTAAATGATACCCCCGCCTCCCATATGAATATAAGCAGTGTCCATGTTTGCTCTGGAAAATTAAAAATATATGTCAGATCAAAAAGTAAAATAGGAGGTCACAATTGCAATATGTTATTAAGAATCTGTGAAAGTTTCATTAAATTTCCTTCAGTGGTATGAGAGGAGTTGCGGATAAGAGATGGGTACCCCAAAGCGTAACAGACGGACGCGGACGGAAATACCAATTACTATATACCCTCCCACTTTACAAGGGAGGGGGGTATAATGATGGAGATAACGAACAGTATTCAAGCTCACAATACAAAATAGGAGCAGAGCAAACACGGACCTCCAAATCATCAGATGTTAGATCAAGTGCCATGGAGAAGTGAGTATACATGCTACGTAATAACTCTTTGTGTATAGTTACTGAGTACATTTTCCTTTTTCCATATTTCTTGTTAATAAAAGAAAATAATATAACTTATGAATTATTTCATCATTAATCCATTGTCAATTCTTAGTATTTGTAACCCTAATCTTCTTGGAGGTAACTTATGTAGGCCATGCCTGATGTTTAATCCAATTATGCAAACTGACATTACATAATAAAATAGTGATTATATTTAATTTACATGTATGCTAATATTCTTGTTTCATCAACTTCTTTGTCGATCTTTTTTTTTTGAGAGGGGGGGGGGGTGTTAACAATATACATGCATTAGGAATATTGGGAAATTAAATCTTTACAATTGTCAAACATCGAAGAGTACAAAGAAAAGATTATATGCCGATACTTTGGATAAAGTAAATCGGGCAAAAAGTGTTTTCGATGTCAATGTTTGTCCTGCTTTTTTTTTCGCTAGCTAAGGGTATTATTTCTTATTCCTATGTTAATGTAAACTCAGTTTGAAGCTTTAAATCAATATCTAATTCTAAGTCTTTAAACATGGAGGAGCAACAGCAATAATTACGAAATTTTAATGCAGTCGAAGATTCAACGCGACTTTGAATACCTTTTGTTGTAGCTTAGAGACCGTCTGCATGTTCGACCTACTTATTATTCAAAATTATTTACTTCATCGATTCTGACAAAAAGTGTTTAAATGTAAGCATGAAAAAAAAAACCAAAACACACCTACTGCACCTCTAGGTTTTATAAATGCAGCTTTATGTATGCGTGTAAAATGCAACAGCATTTTCCCCTATCTACGCCTTTTGTCCAGATTATTTGAAATGAAAATACAATTCTCGAGGTTTACACTTGATCATCAAACCGCTCCGATTTGTTGATAAAGACATGCGTCTCAATGATTGAGACTATAGTGCTGAAAATTTACAGAAAGCTTCTGGTCGGATCAAAATCGAACAAAAACGATACACTTTTAAACGTTATGAATTCCTCAATTTACTGTTGGCTGCATAAAATATAAATTTAAATCAGTCATATGGATAACTTTTCATAAAAAAATATATGGGACTTAATGAGTATAAAAGACAAACTGTGAACGTACGTATTGATGCGATAAGTAAAATTTAATGTCTGAAAAAATGGACCTATCATTTCTTCGATATAAAATGATAAGCAACCATATAAATTAAAGGGGTCGACTTGGGATTCAATGGCGAATTATTTTGCACATCATAATAAAACAAAGAGTATCAACTGTTTTGTAGCATTTTTTTCCTTTATGAGATAAAAAAAATATATCATCCTGTAGTTAATGTGCCTGTATTTTGAGACGGTCCATTAAAAAAATGTATCTCGACGGGAGATTTTCCCCCAAACTTGGCATTTACACTGAAGTCAATGTAAGCTAATATATTATATACTTAGAAATAAATACAGGTTTTTTGCATATGCGATATGGCTGACGTCACAATAGCCGTATCAGCCCTGCGGGACTGATGTGGATTTGCGGAGCTGATAACCTCAATACCACACCCTTAGTAAATTAAACCACAAAAACAGTACTTGTGATCATACACAATTTTTGGTGGGTTCATATTCTCTTGATTTTAACTTTTTAAAAATAAGGTTAATCTTAATATAGAGCTTCCACGAGGTACAAGTAATTGTATTAAAAAAATAAATGAATTATCAATTCCCGTGTTTCTTAGATTTTTTCGAAGAATCTCTAGTTTTTTAACATGTTCAAACTTGTTTTTTTTTTTAATTACGCATAACATGAGCTAGTATATAGAATCAATATATGAATAGTCTAAGGGTATAATATTATGTTCTTTGTCTTTAAATGAAACCTCCATGATATCCCGTAAAACTTTGGATATTAAAAAACACACTTTTTAATACATTAGCAGTTCCTACCTGATGATTTGAAGAAAAATTCTGTCTACTTTCGTTTCTGCTATTTAAAAGGTATGTTATTCCAGTCAAATGGTTCAATAAACTACGTCTCGATAGAGGAGAGGAATTGCTGTATAGAATTTCAAGGTCAGGCATTATTCATAGCAATCAGATATTACAATCAATGACGACATCAATTTTGGTTGTAAACTGTTTGAAAGAAATTTGAATGAAAGACATATTAAATGTTTCAGATGTGCTAGCTACTTATTTTTTGAACAATTAAATCATGTTTGAGGAAAACGCCGACGGATGGAAAGTATGTTTTGTATATGAAGGTGGAAAATATGTCTTTTCGAAACCAAGACATTTATCAAAAACCTGATCCACTGATTTCCTAAAGGATGATTTGTTGATAAAATATGCCTTGTCAAAATGGCCTGGGGCTGCAGTCGTATATTATTTAGCCCATTCTTTAATGTAACTTACTTTTATATTCAAAAAGTTCAAGGAGAACGAGCTCCATATTTGCTCAAGGCATTTGAAAGCAGAGCAATGAAATACATCATTAATTTGGTAAATGAAAAAAAATATACACATGTACATATGTACAAAATGGGAAGTCATGACATGACATAGACATGAAAAAAATATTGCTTTAGTACTGATACATCTGATGCGGAAAACAAGATGACCAACCTTTTTGATATTTGTAAACACATGCGAAAATACATTTTACGCTAATTCGTCAGATAGGGGAGTCGGAAACCTATGTACATGTACAAATATTGGAAAATATATAACGTTTAAGTCAGAATTGTTTTTTTTAGATCTAAGCAAATAATCACGAAGCAAAGAATAGAATGAAGCAGAGAATAGAATGATTTCCACTTAAAGTCCTTGACCTAATCTATTAAATCTTTTGTTCACAACATATGACAAGAAACAATTTTTATTATAATCGTCGAGAATGTATGTAAATGATTCAAATCTTGTTTTGAGCTAACATCACAAATGTATAAATTATACAATTGCAACATTTACTACCATGATGCTCGATTTAAAAAAACAAAATTGTCACGGAACGTTTACAATTCATTCCTTAAAGCCGGTATTCATTAAAATTGATACTGAAAAAGGAAGATCTCGTAAGAATGGATAAAATGAATCAGATGTTTGTCAAAATCTCGCATTAAGCGTTTGAGGGGCCAAAATAAAATCTTTCCTTCTGTGTCCGATTTTTCGACCTATAAACTGATTATTTTGTAAGACCCTGCTTTTCATCCGATTTTGTCGAAAATCTCTTTATCAACCAAAGCCAAGCTTGGCACAGTTAAGGTATACGTAAATAATTATCTTGAATTGATTTAATAAACCGAGATTTTGAATCAAAATGTGCAATAGCTTCTACTAAGAAGAGATCTTTACTGGGGCGTCAAAGCCCAAGAAAAAGAAAACGATATGCATGTGCATATCAATATGTTTGGGAAAATGATTTTCCATGGGTAAAACAAAGTGATCGAGAAGAACACGAGGCTTTTTGTGTTTTATGTAATTCGCATCGGAATATTGGATCTGGTACTAAAAATGATATGTCAAAATAATTTATACCAAAACGCAGTCATATAAAAATGTTTTTGCACAAAAATCCTCTAGATCACTTAAATTAAACAACATTCCTGTCATCGTCTTCAGATTTCACGCAACGTTAATGGAGCAGAAAGTCTTTGTTTGAATTTCGTTTGTATGACACGATCAGTATGTACTAGTACCTGCTGACAATGCAGGCAACAGTATCGTCTTAAAATTTTATATTAACATTTCCACAATTATATTTTAGCTTTGGGTGAAAAGAGGAACACCACTGCACATTGTATCCTCCTTCAAGTGGCAGTGGAGGTTGGATGTAGAGGAATCCTGTCACAGTCAATTGGAGGATGTTCTTAGGTCTAGGGGTGACAGGGAGAAGCGGGAAAACAGCAGTCTTAAAAGATGGACATAGCAGCAGATTTAAGAGATCACAATGCTGGGTTTGGATGATGAGAAAGGCTAGTAGCTGGATACCCACCTTCAACACGCAGTGACTGATCATCACTGCGGACCGCACCCCCCCCCCCCCCCCCCCCCCCCCCCCCCGCTGCTGAGATTGATTGAGTATTGTTTTAAGTTGAAGAGTGCAGCTGAAGAAAAGGTCTTCGGTGTCTACCACAACAGGGGAAGTAAGAGAGGGGAAAAAAACCTACGAAAGTGGAGTCCTTTCTCTGAAGTCAAATATTCCTCTTAATGAACTGAGGATAATTCCACCACCCCACCACAACTCATTCAAGTTCCATTGCCACCAGTTGATTGTACTTGGAACTTGAGACAACTGGCCTCGGTATGCATGTACATTTGTAAATTATAGAAAGGAGGTAAATTCGTTTTCAAATTATTTTTACATACTTTTTTAAAATAGCAAACATACGTTGATCTTGATGTTCCAGGATTATCATCTGAAGTTATACAATTTGAACAGCAGAAATGTTTTAGTCGTTATGTTATGACCACATCATCCGTTCAAGAACAAGCTTCTCGGCTAACAAGTATGACATTTTTACAAACGTGGCGTGACACATGAAGCAGTGTTTCTGGATGAATGTTTGTCATTTCACCTTTTGCTCACAAGAATACTTAAAACAGTTTTGATTGCACGCAACTGTAGACGATTTGACAACATAATGTTATGTCATGACATTTCAAACTGATATTTCCATTTACTGTCTGAATGTATATCTATGAATTCTGATACTTTACCAATGTTTAGAGAGACCAGTTGTGCTGCAACAACCAGTAACTCTTTGGAGACACTAGTTAGGAATGTACTGGAATGTCCGTATCATGCAATAGAAAAATGTGAATATTTGAAAAAGCTTTCTGAGCATAGTAGCATTGATTTCATTTTATTTGATTGATTAACGTTCCTCTCGAGAATTTTTCACTCTCATGGAGACGCCACCACACGGCCCTTAGGGCCATTTAGCAGGGAGTTATCTTTTTCGTGCCAGCAACATCCGAAGGACCGATTTCCACGTCCCACAGTGGGATTCGAACCCACGGCGTAATGATTAAGTCCTTGCTTCGCAAGCGGGCAACTTTCATATTATTTGAATTTCACGTTTTAGCTTCCTATATCATGGAATGCACAAATTTTTCAGAGTCCATGATGCCTTTGATTTAAAGAAAAGATGTATTAGATAGTATGGGGGGAAGAAAATTGCTACCTCGGGCCTTTCATTACATCATTTCTTTTAGCATGTGAAAGCAAGGGATTTGACTGAATCTTTAGTATACATTGTATTTACATAATTTTTTCAGGGCAAAGTAAGGGTGAAAAACACAACAACAACAAAAAACTACCGTGTATAACCGCTTTTGCAAACTTCTTGAAGGAGAGGTAACTATGTCAAAATATTAAATGCATTGTATTTCAATCGATTTTCTATTGGGTATTTCACTGGATACAGCACATATTATAGTGATTGTTTCATATTTCTAGTTCTACTGAACATTTCTATGCCCCAAAGCATAGATGAGAATAGCTGCAGCACTGTAGCTCTCCACATGAATTTATATTGACAGACCGGAGAGCTGCAGTGCCACCCAATGATAAACTGTATTCACTTCATTGCGCACACTTGTGGATTAATTCTTCCAAAGTCTTAGCTCATTTGCAAAGAAGACTAGATTAAAAAAAAATCTTACTCCCCAATCAAGTACTCTCGTAGTTTACATACGTGCGAATCGCGTTGGACTGATTTATCTTACAAACCAAAATGACAGTATAAATAAGCAAATATTTTCGAAGATCTTATCTTCAGGGCAAGAAGTGCTATTAAAACAATTATAAGGCATGCTTTGTTGTGGAAACAGTAAAAAAAAATACTTTAGGAACACACGGTTAGTACTATTTGGAGATTATAGTTTAAAAAAAAATAATTATGAAGAATTAAATCGAGAAACAGAGCACTTTTTGTTTACAAAGAATATAATTTTTTTTCAATGGGTGGTATTGTAGCTCTCCGATCTGTCAATATAATTTTTTTTCGGAGATCTACAGTTCTGCAGCTATGACGAGAAATATTTTGTGCAATAAAGTTTACGGAGAACCAAAATTTCTTATATAGCACTGCAATGATGAAGATGAAATATTTTGGAAGAAAGCCTGGATACCATAGCAAATATTGATGAATTATTGTTCAATGAGTAAAAAATTTATCAATGACGCATTTATTTAAGTAACTCGTTAGAATTTTTGGGCTTGAAAAGCAGATAACCTCACTTCAGTCTAGTTCTAACTTTACAAACATAAATGCAAAAATATTGTTGCTTTGATATCAGCGGTATCAGTGATAAATATGCCAAGCGCATAGTTTTAAGTTCGCCTGAGCCGAAGGCTCAAGTGAGCTTTTCTGATCAGATTTTGTCTGTCCCTCTGTTAATTTTTGACTTCTTCTCAAGAACCACCGAGCCAATTTTAACCTAACTTGGTACAGAGCATCCTTGGTTAAAGTGGAGTTTAAACTGTAAAAACAAATGCTAAATCCCTTCACAAGAGGAGATAATCAAGAAAAGACAACCCATAGGGCAGGGTCATTAAAAAAATTTTTTTCTCAAGAACCAGTGGGTCAGAAAAGCTTAAACTTATGTGGAAGCATTCTGGTGTAGTATAGATTCTAAATTGTTCAAATCATGACCCCCGGGGCTGGGGCGGGGTCACAATAGAGAAAGTTTTAGATAGATATACAGGAAAAATTTAAAGACTTTTCTTCTAGAAAACCACTGGGCCAGAAAAGCTGAAATTTATGTGAAATCATCCTGGGGTAGTGTAGATTTTAAATTGTGAAATCATGACCCGAAGGGTAGGGTGGAGCCACAATAGGAAACCCAGGTTTTACATAGAAATATATAGAAAAAAACCTTAGAAATATTCTCAAGAACCACTGGGCCAGAAAAACTGAAACTTATGTGAAAGCCCCCTGGGATAATGTATATTTTATATTGTTCAAATCATAACTTAAAACATCATACAAAAAATTGAAAGAATGTAAGGTTTCTATTACAGATATATATTTGGTAATTCCTTTTCCGATCCCATGTCTGTTTCAAAATGTTCTGTGCAAAACTGTAAAATCTGTGACATTCTGATACCTACTTTCACCAGTAATCTTCCTGGACAGAGCTTCTATACCAAAGAAAGTGGGCGCTTAAGATGGCAATTCGGCAGGAAAAGTGGCTCATAAAAAGAATAAAAAAATATCATTGATTTATACATTTTTTCAAGACATAGCCAATGAATGTGTTGTAGGTGAATGTAAAATGGGCAAATATTCAGTTAAATATGTTTGATTTTATTTGAATATGCACCTGAATATAGCCGTAGGAGTCAAATGATGCAAAAGTCGACTCTTTTATAGCCTTTTTTCATGAATTTCGTTGTTTCTGGGTCTTCTCTCCATGAATTTTAAATGTGTTATCGGTGTATTTTTAACCGTAAAATTTATTCCAGTTGTTTAAAAAATGGAGAGACGACCCAGAAATACCAAAATCTTAACTTTTTTTTTATTTATTTTCTAGTAGAAAATTGACAAAGTCCAATTGTATAAGGCTTTAGCTTTAAATAATGATTTAAATGCTAGCTAAGTATAGTGTCCCGCGATAGCTACATTGGTTTGTCGCTGGATTCAAGCTATATCGAAGCAGCATTTTAGGTTCGAATACAGTGATTTTTATATTTTATTTTTTAATCTTTTTGCTTATAATTTTTGAATTGGTACTGAAAGAAATACTCTTTGAATATAGTTACTAATTATGTTTCATAAATTATTTTACATTGTTTTATTTTTCAATGCGTTCACATTTTGTTCATTTATAGTGCTAACGTTCCCAAATGGAGATAAACATACATGAACTTGCAACTTCAAAGTTACACCTGATGAAAAAATATTGAATATATTAAAAAAAAAAACTAGAAACTTCGTACTGTACTGTTACATTCAATATTTTCAGTGCATTTAAAAACTAGCACAAAAATTAGTTTGCGTTAGACTTCTATTACATTCTACTGAATGTCTGCAGCACAGATAATTTATCTTTCATGACACCTTTTAATTGAAAAACAAATTATCTACAAATCAATAAACATAAGGCAGAAATCCATTCTCGTGAAGTTTCTAGGTTCATTGTATAAGATATGTATTGGTGGCAGAGGATAGTTTCGAATAAAGTACCGTCAAAAAATAGAAAAAATAGAGAAACCTGAGGTTTGAATGCATATGATAGGTAATTTTACAGCTAGAATATTTTATGGGTGCATTTGGAGGGAATTGGTGGCTATGTATATTTTATTGAAATATGACACTTTAGCGTCAGTACTACTGTATATGGGATATGGACTAGAAATGCGAAACTAAGCTCAAAACTCGCTCTACCGGTATTTCACCAGAAAAGCGGGGTGGGTTCACAGGATGAATTGTAGCTTGAAAACGAGGTGGTTGAGCCATTATCTCTTGCTGTTCATTGGTATGTACAAATGTTATTCTGCAATTTGTGTGGTAGCTTAGGTCAGGCGCACGGGCCTGGAAGCAGATGCGGCTGCGGCGAAATAGTGAAAATAGGCTTGATTCACATGAAATTTTGAGATTGTCCCTGCGCCATCTTTAGGGCTCATTGTGTAAGTTGTACATGTTTTATTCCTAAAAGCTTCAAATTTCTCAAGGGACTACATCATACTATTATTACATGTAGAGGGAATTTAAAATTTTTCAATGCACATTTTTAAAGCAGCTCAATAGTAAGTAAACCGTCAGTCAAACGTTTTGATTGCAAAAAAAACTATCCTCTGCCACCTTCAAGAAAGCATCAATTTTTAGAAATGTGAATTTTAGTCTGATTTTTATACAAAAGTGTTTATTTATGTAAGTCAATTTAAAAAAATACTTTGTTTCTGTTATTTAAAATCTGTACAGTTAGGTATATTCACTAAAAAGCAAGGGGGGTTACTCTTTTCCAGCATACATTTGTAAAGACTTTGAACCATCAGCATAATAAATCATATAGGATTCAGGCATTTTTTGCCAGAGAATAAATTAATTGCTTGAATTTGATACTTTAAGAATATGTACCATTTGTGATTTTAAAACTGTTGGTGATGAATATCATTATATTATGGAATGTAAGTACTTTTCAAAAGACAGAAAAATATTTTTCCCAAACAGATATTGTAATAATCCTAACACTTTCAAATTCAATGAACTAATGAGTAGTAATAATGTAGAGATACAAAAATCATTATCACTATTTATAAAGAAAATTTTTAAAACTGTCTGTCCTTCTTGATTCCTCTGTGTGTCTTATATATAGATGACTACAGTCATTTTTTTTCCTCACTCTTTTTCGAGTTTCTTTATATTCAATGTACTTGTCTATCTCTTGACCCTTGACTGTAATAATTTTTTGCTTGTATATATGTATATATGTACCTCTTGTACCAGTGATCTGGTTTTGAGCGAATAAAGAATTGAATTGGGTATTGTCGCATAATTAAAATCATGTCTTGCTTTAATTAATTAAATCTAATTAAAATTTAAGTGTATTAATTAGTGCGATATCACTTAAATTGCATATATTTGCCATTTTTTCAACCTAATTTACTAAATATAATTATTTTGAAAATAAAAATCAGTCAGCATACCTAAATGTCACTAAATCTAACCATATATAGTACAAAAAAACTTTTTTTTTGCTTTATTTTTCCAAATTTAACCTATTCTGTTATTGATATTTTCATGAAATATGCCCCCCCCCCTTTTCAATTTTTAAATTTATCTATATTTAAATGTGACAGAATCTAAATTTTTCAATGGTTTGCTATAAAATGACTATTTTTCTTTGAATAATAACAAAACAAAGAGTTTATATTGCATATTTAATGAAGTGATATCAATAAAATGTGCATTCTCATGTATAATTATTTAATTCTGCTAGGCCCATATAATCTGTCCACAATTGCCCAGGATGGACAGAATAATCACTTTTAGTATTCAGGAGAATGAAATGTATGTATCTGATTACTCATAACTGTTAAAAGTGAATATCAGACACTTAGAAAGAATTCAGCTAGGACAAACACATTTTTACAGTGCATTTTCATTACACTGAAGAAATGGCTGCAGGGGTAGGGTGTTGAACAGCCATTTCCTGGACACTTTTTCTTTAGCATATGATGCAAGAGGGTTTTTTGCATATCATGATAAATATCTTGAAAGTTGAAAGGGGTTTTAACTTTGCAAAGAAGTTATAGGTATATAAAACCAAGTCAAAAAGAGATAAATGGAATTTCATTGAACATGAAAAATAGGGGAGTATGTGATACAACCCCTGCGAAATGATATTCATGATTTTAAGAACCTTTATGAGTTGTTCATAATTGTTCGTGAATGGTTCTTAAAGGATTCTTAACAGGTTCATAAAAGTAGTTCATGAATAAAATTCATGAAAACATTCATAATTCATAGTTCATGAACAAATGATGAACAAATATGAATATTGGTAATTTTCAGTTTAAAGAAAAAAACTTTGTAGTTCAAGGTAATGAATGTTCATGAATTTTCATGAAGACTAAAAATGTAAAAATAATTGTCACAAACGATCGCCAGAAAACACTCATTACTCCCATAATACAACTTTTGCATGCAGATGCAATTGTTGAAGAAGCCCCTGATTTAATTAATAACATGCTTTTGTTTTGATTTTGAAAGTATGGGATCAGAGCCGAGTAGGGGAACATAAGAGGTTAAAATCACTATTTTCTAGTCTATGTAATTGATAACTTAGATTCTTCAGGATAATAAAACTCTGTTATGAACTGTCTAGAAGGGAGATTATAATTAAATTATGATCGTAATTTAAAGAACACTGCATCAATATTGACAGCATTTTATTCTCATATTGAATTACTAATGTTTCTTCATCATTTAAATTGGCCAGCTATATTAATATTGTGCTTTAAATTTTCTCATTTTTCACGACACAACTTTGTTCGACCGAATTTTCTCTATTTGGCAAACTTTTAACAAGTTGTAAGAAAATGAAACAGACTTACAGTCTAGGAAAAATTTCAGAATCTTCGTAGAAACGTATCATAAATTTATTGACAACTAAAAAAATTATATCTCTTGTCCGTACTGTACCGTACCATTCTTGGGTCGGAAAGCTTTATATTTTGATGCTGTTATAAAGTCACATTTTCCTGTCCATCGTGTGTAAATGATACAGCACAGGCTGCATGGTTGTGAAGAAGCTATGACATGAACCACATTCGTATTTTGTAGTCTATTCTCCTATACAATTTCATAGCTCAGGGTACTCAGTGTGAGGGAGAGTGGTTCCAAGAGATATTTGTTGTCCTCTGATATGGAGGCGGCCATACTTGAATACGAAACTATGGCTCTACAGGTATAATGTAAAAAAAAATCCAATTCAATAAATATATAACTTATATTAATTTAAAAAAAATTAATTTCAGTGAAAAATCATTCAGATAGTGTTTGTTATTTTTTGTTTAACAAAAATCTTGGCAATTCGAAACTATTTCTTAATTAGCTCTGCATGACACTTTTAAAAAGGCGCAAACTTTGAAACGTGCGAGACGTTGGAAAGTGAATCGGTAGAGTGGGAGGATTATTAGCGTAGTAATTCTTTGTCAACCTTTGAAGAAAATAACATAATACAAAGAAGGAATATCCAGAGGATCAATTTACTTCATAACTGCAGATATTAGTGGTGAGTTACAAAAAAATGGAGGCAATCGCTGAATCTGTGAGATATTTGTCAAGATGTTACTGTCTATTTGTAAGAGTTCAGTTATGTCCTTTTAAATGAAAATTTTGTCAAACTTTGTTATGAGTAAGGATCCAACCAAATTACGTTACATTTAATAATTAAAGATTGAAACATCCATCCTGTTCACCTATAACATCTTGAACATGGCGGGCAAGGGAAAAAGGCTAAACTCCCGCTCGGAATGCTTTAAAATATGGCAGTGCCTATGATGCAGAATTAAATGAAACAAATATGCAAGTCTTAAGTTTTCACATTTATGAGCATTTTCAGAAAATCTTTGTTCTTGTAGGGAAAAGAGAAGCAGTTCACAGATAATGTTGATGACTTGAGATCAGAAGATTAAAAAACTCTGGCTGCCAAAAAAAAAAGAATATAAAAAATCCAGGCTCTTGAAGAAAAACAAAAGAAAGGAATGAAAATATGAATCGTAATCGATCAAAGGATCCAATTGGTGAAATTCTGAAAATTCCACAGGGAAAGCCAATAAGATTTTTTATTTTGACCACCTCTGCTCAAAATCCTTGAAAGCCCTTTTAGCTGATGCCCTAATTGCTGAACACACTTTTCTGCCAGACAGTGAGACTTGGATTAAAAATCATTCCATTTTAGGCATACACTTTGAAATATGATGAATAAGGAACCCACTCTCCTCTTGACCAAGTAAGGTTAAGGATTCTGCAAAGAGTCGCGTTTGAATTGAAATTTTTCATAATTTATTAGGAATGAACTACATAATTTATTTATTATCGTTATCACTTATCAGAGTTGTTTACTTGAACAAAGATTTTGTTACCATGATTGGAAAACAAAAATTCTGTGAAATCTTTCAAGATGCTATTAATATCAATTCTCTATAAAAATCAAAATGACGTGGCCACGCAATGTCTTAGATTCAGCTGATTTTTTTCTCACTGAAACTTCAATGAATGAAAAGATTGACTATATGAAACAAAGCATGGTAGTTTACCCGGTTGCCATGGAAACGGGGCTAAAATGTGTAAATTATAGTGAATATTGCTATTTATCAATAATATCAAAAAAGAGGATTTTAACTGTTTCCTTCAAAATGTCTACTGTTCCCTTCAAGATGTCTTTGAAATAGATCGAGAGATACATGTAGTGGTGTGGTAGTCCTCGACCAATCCCCATTGCAATGTGTAAGTATTTTTTATTTATAATTCTATTCTGTTGCCTCAGGTACCTGGTAACTGACTATATACTGAAATATAAGACAATAAAAACAAACAAAACCATGAAAACTTGGATGCACAGTTGCATATATTACATGTACATGACTTTGAATCATATACTACGGTGAAATATACATGTATGTGCCCGTTTTGGGTACCGGTATTTTATTTTCTATAAAATTCAGTATATTTGAAGAAAATTGTTTGTATAAATTTATTTTTCTAAGTGATAATATGTTTGTGTCCATTCTATTTTAACATTATAAACAGGATTTGTAGAAATCATACCACGGAAATATTAAACCTTTGACTTTTGACAATGATAACTGAATAGTGGGTTAGATTTTTTGAAATTTTAAGCAATATCAGGACCATAGAATATTTGAAAGATTTGATAAGAAAAAGTGTAAGTGTAAAATTATAAAAATCAACCCAGTACGTGCAGACACACAGATATACAGCTGCTAATAGTGTTCTAGATCTAAGTACATATACTTTGTCATACTATGTGAAATCTTTTTTGGGACCTTGATACAATTAAGTTATTTGCTCTGCAAGGTAATGTATTGTTAAGTAGGTAAAGAAATCTATTCAAGGGTGTTAGAATGTGACAACTCCATTTCATTTGTACTTGGAGTTCCTATAAATTAGTTAATTGTCATGAAGCACTCTTTATTGACTTTTCTAAGATGCAGCTTTCTGTCATAATTTTATTTTACTGAGCACTGTTTTTCAGCTATATATTGCAGGCATATCAATCTTGCACACATTTATTTATGAATAGTTTTAGTTTAACAGTATTGATCTGTACAGATGAGATCATTCTGATGCTGTGTACTTTACATGTCAAGGACATATTGTACAAATTAAAAATAGTCGCATTAAAAGAACAAAATAAATTATACCACATTACATGTAGTATCCATAAAACATGTATGTTTATATTACAATTAATTCATGATATAATAACATTTCATTTACCACTTTAAAAATTAATTGTTGTCAAATTCATTTGTACTCTGGATCTCCGGCAATTTGTCTAAACCGCAGAAAAGCTTTAACTGTGTAAATTGAAAAAAAATGCTTGATGACAACATTGAATCCCCTCCTTTAACAATCATTGCTCATGATTCAGAAAATTTTCAGGATAACATTTAAATATCAGGTACATGTAATTTATATTTGATGTTTAGGATTTTAACCCAAACTTTCAAATTAAAAAATAATTTAAATTTTCAGATCATTGCAGCCCTTGCAAGATTTTCCTAATGAAGATTCTCAGGATTACAGATCCTCTAGCAAGGAGACCAGACAGGTACATGTATTGTGTATTAAGTTAATGGAGACATGGTGACTTAAGACATGATTGCCATGACAATGCATAAAGGGAGATAATAATGTTTAGAGGTTGAAAATGTATATGTTTTATGTATAGCAAAATTTTAAGATTCCAGTTTTAGTTTTTAAAATAATTTTTAATGAATTTTTATCCAAACTGACCAAAAATTAATGGTTTTTTTTTTATTTTCATGTGAACAGATAGAAATGACCAGAGCAGAGGACACACAGCTCCCCCCCCCCCAAAAAAAAAAAAATTCACAGTGGACAGGAAGTAATTGAAAAATAGAAAGTAAGAAAAAGAACAAGAAAGAAAAGAAGATCCAGTAAAAGTTGTCACTGATGCAAGATGGATATAGAGAGGGTTTTTTAAAGATCATTACTCAAAATCCACAGCAAATTGCAAGGCTGAGCTACTTTTCAAACTTACACAAAAGGACATAAAGAAATGTGAATTCGAGGAAACCAAGCTGACATCAAATGAGAGAATATGAGGCAACAAATTTTAACAGAATTCTTTTTAAGCAGAGCATCTGTTTTCCTTAGAGAATATGTGTATTCTAAATTGATTCTAAATTGATTTCTTGTATTTTCAAAAATGTCACTGTTTAAGTGGAGCATGCATTCCAATGTCATGTTTATTTCTTTTCTATAAAGGCAGTATTATGAAAAGAAGCAGTTTCTTCCCTTTTTTATCCCCACTCTGCAGGAGAGGTGGTATACTGATTTATTATATATCCCCACATGGGCTCACAAATCTATAGTTTTATACTGGCAGGCTTCACACACGATGTCATGTATGATTAGAATATGAATACATTTTAACAAAACTGAGAAACAAGATTAATTGTGAAACACTGACTCCCCCATACATGGCAGCTTATGCCACGACTCCCACGTGCTATCCCAAGAAAGATCTTGTCACAAGGAAAACACCTCTGAAATATGAACATCTAGTCCAACGTCAAAAGTTGTGGTTAAGGTTAAAGTTTTTTTAAAGTCGGTCAAGGTCTAAGGTCAAGGTCAAATGGTTAAAAATATACCCATTAAAAGAACATAATAGTATAACTGATCATCTGAATATGCTGATAAGCAATGTGATAATAAGAATTAATTCCACAATATTTAGCATGTAAGGGCATTTTAAAAGAATTTGTTTGCCTTCCCCTAATAGACTAAAATTCAAAACTTTTTTTTACATTGCAAGACAGGATGGTTTTTTTCCTTTTTATCCATCTTATCTCATCAACAAATATTTTGAAATTTTCTGGGAAAAAGATTTTTCAACCTACCTACCGACTTAATAATTTTACCCTGAGTTGGGAGAGGGCAAACAAACATTATAATCAAGACGGTCTTGCCAACTTGTTTTGACATTATATTGTCTGACTTACTTTCATATTTTCATTAGATACTTTTAAATTAATATCATTTATTAAATATGAGTTTGCTTTTTACTTGAATTATACATTTAAAAAAAAATAAACAAATGTTTTGAATTTGAACATATTTTAGTGAATCAAAGGGATTGGAAACAATTACAGGCCATCAAAAGATTTGTGAGAATTGTTAGAAACTCACTTGTTTTATTTCATATTTAGAATAAAGTAACTAGAAGCCTAATTTTTCTTTCCATGGCAACATGTTAATTTACCTGTCTCTGAGTTAATTGCAGAAGTTCTATTTAATTATCAAAAAGAAATTTAAATACTTGACGTATATTCATATAACATAACAATTTGTTCAATTTGGTAAACATGTTCTTAGATGATCTTCTCTGTTATTTGTGATTAATGGGGGGGGGGTGTCATACAATAATTTCTAGAAAGCTGTACATTTACCCATGAATTTTTTTTTATTCTCATAAAACCTTAGAATATATAGTTTATTTAATGATACATGGTTACAAATATATCAGTTGTCAAAATGGTGAAAAATTTCATTGAATATGACTAAAAAAGTCAATTTTGGCAAATTGCCAATTTTCATGCAATAATTTCTAAAAGTTTTTGATTTACCCGTAATTTTTTTTTATTCTCATAAAACCTTAGAATATATAGTTTATTTAATGATACATGGTTACAAATATATCAGTTGTCAAAATGGTGAAAAAATAAATTGAATATGACTTAAAATATTCAATTTTGGCAAATTGCCAATTTTCATGCAATAATTTCTAGAAAGTTTATGATTTACCCATAATTTTTTTTTATTCTCATAAAACCTTAGAATATATAGTTTATTTAATGATACATGGTTACAAATATATCAGTTGTCAAAATGGTGAAAAATTTCATTGAATATGACTAAAAGAGTCAATTTTGGCAAATTGCCAATTTTCATGCAATAATTTCTAGAAAGTTTTTGATTTACCCATAAATTTTTTTTATTCTCATAAAACCTTAGAATATATAGTTTATTTAATGATACATGGTTACAAATATATCAGTTGTCAAAATGGTGAAAAATTTCATTGAATATGACCAAAAAAGCCAAATTTGGCAAATTGCCAACTTGCTATCAGCCTAAATGCTGCGAAGAAAATTCGCTTAGTATCCATTCAAATATCTTGAATGAAATTTATTTCTGAGATTTAAGTAATATGGGCTCAGAGAATATAATTTTCATGTGAATTTACACTAATTTATTGAATGTGCACTAATTTAATTTAAAACAGAGCAAAATTTGCTTAATCGGAGGATTCTAAATATAAACATCTTTGTTACCATGGCAACCAAATTGAAAAGTTAGACTTTAACATCATATTTATTAAAGATATGCCAAATGTAGTAAATGGTGTGGTTCAGCTAAATCGGAGACATGTCATGTCCACGACCCTATCTAAAATTTTGATTTTTATAGGGGGAAAGGGTATTAAAAAATTTTTTTTTACAAAAATTTTTTTATTTTGCATAACTTATTACATTTTTTTTTATAAAAGCAAGAACATTTTTTATGAAAAAGTTCATGAACATTCCTAAATAACTTTTTCAAAAATTTAAGAATAGTTCATAAAATCATTGAAACCCATTAATATCATTCATGAACTTTTCTTAAAGTTCATGAATATAATTCATGAATTTTTCTTGAAAGTTCAAGAATTATTCTTATCATTTTGCAGGCATTTAAAAAATCCAAGTTTGTTCATGAACAACAAATAATTCTTGAAATTCTTAAACTTGGTTTTCATGAAAAAAACCCATGAAATCATAGTGTCCAATTTTAACTTCATGGGATCTTCATGAACAATTCATGAGCTGATTAAGAATATAATTCATGAACTTTTCGAAAAAGTTAAGAATTATTTTTATATTTCGCAGGGGATGTGATACATTTCACCAAGATGTGCCCTTTATATTTGACTTTTTACATAGAAATGTATTTAAATAGATTAAAATTACCATTTAACACTTTTTTGCTGGTATATTTATCATCTTGAGTTGTAAGAATTGCATTTGTTTTATGTGTAAGAAACAATATGGGGTTAAGGTGGTTGACCGAAAATTGGTGAGGTTTTATTTGGCCATAACTTTTTTATTTTTCAATGAATCAAGACATATTTGGTATATTTTTACTCAAATTGCATGTTCTTTTTAAATTTAGCAAGGTTTATTACTTGCAAGACAAACTTTGAAAGTTAAAGGTGGCAAGGAAGTTTCAAATAAAGTACCGGTCAAAAAATAGAAAAAAATAGAGAAACCTGAGGTTTGAATGCATATTATAGGTAATTTTATTGCTAGAATATTTTATGGGTGCATTTGGAGGGAATTGGTGGCCTTGTATATTTTATTGAAATATGACACTTTAGTGTCACTACTACTGTATATGGGATATGGACTAAAATACGAAATAAGCTCAAAACTCGCTCTACCGGTTTTTCCCCAGAAAAGGGGGTGGGTTCACAGGATGAATTGTAGCTTAAAAACGAGGTGGTTGAGCCATTATGTCTTGCTGTTCATTGGATGTAAAATGTTATTCTGCAATTTGTGTGGTAGCTTAGGTCAGGCGCACGGGCTTGGAAGCAGATGCAGCTGGGGCGAAATAGTGAAAATAGGCTTGATTCAATAAAATTGAATTGTCCCTGCGCCATCTTTAGGGCTTATTGTGTAAGTTGTACATGTTTTATTCCTAAAAGCTTCAAATTTCTCAAGGGACTACATCATACTATTATTACATGTAGAGGGAATTTAAAATTTTTCAATGCACATTTTTAAAGCAGCTCAATAGTAAGTAAACCGTCAGTCAAACGTTTTGATTGCAAAAAAAAAATATCCTCTGCCACCATTACTACATGGTTCTTGGATATTTAAATCTGAATTGTTTCGTGTCAGTGATTCCTGCCGACTGCCCATTGTCCCCCTTTTTTTGGGAAAATCTAACTGCAAATCTTCCAGTTTCATAAATAGAATGTAATCTGTGTAGACTTGTTTATGTTGGTGAAACCAAGGGATCACTTAATTAATTTAAAAAATATAGGTATCATTTCCAATAAAGCATGGTGGACAGCTTTTATACAAACATTTTAATTCACCTGATCATTTTATTTTGTCAATGAAAGTTACAATTCGAAAAATTTATCACCACAAAAATATTCCGTCGTGAGACACCTTTCTGTAGACAACGAGGGAATTTTATTTGAAAACTAGGGATGTAATGACAATGTCAAGTGTTGGAAATTTTCCAGTCCCCAGTGTAACAAAGTAAATGGATGGGAATTTTTAAACCCTACACAGAATGTTAGCGTGGTCATGGGATCGCCTTAAAAAAACCTGCAATCACGCTATCTCTTTTGAATCATTACTACCTTATGTATATCAACAGTTAGTTCTACATGATATTCGCAACAAACTTTATTCTGTCCCTTTGAAAGTTTTAATTAGTCTTCTTGAAAAAGCCAAGGAAAGTCCAACTTTTTATTCCTCGACACCAGAATACTGGCTCGGATCTGTGATTATTGATACTCAGTATTGCAATCATAAGCTTTTTAAACCCGCACGTTTTACTGAATAAAATGCAGCTAAAACAAAAGCACACGGCGGGTGTGACCAGTCGGCAGCGGATGCTCATTCCCCCATTGTAGTGTAGCGGCTTAGATCAAAATTTCAGCAAAATAGTTCACTTGTGGATACAAGCATGAAATTTGGTACAAATGTCTATCTGATACTACTAAATCTAAAAACATCGTTGGCCACCGCGATTTCCGCCATTTTCAAGATGGCCACCACTAAAACAAAATGGCGACATTTTCAGGCAGTTTGGCCTCACATACATTCTCTGACAACCAAATTAATTATACTTTGGACGCTTGAATATATCTAAAAAGTTTAAAGTCTATAAAAATCATATTTTAACTTAATTGCTATAAATATAAAGACAAAATGATTTTCTTATCACACAAAATATCGTTCCCTATTGTAGAAATTAACGACATTATCACAGTAGCAAGAAGCCACTTTTTAAAAACTTGGAACAGATATTTTACTAAAAGCCTTGCAAGCAGGCGTTCCCTCACTATCGTGGGCCTGAATACCAAGTAAAATAATTCCTCAAGAAACATAAAATATCATGGAATGAAACACTCCTCAAACGCACGTAAAATCTCAATAAATGAAATAATCCTTTGGAGAACATAAAATAGCACTGAGTGAAATATTCTATCAAACAACCTTTAATTTTAATGAGTGAAATAATCCTTTAAGGAACGTTAAAAAAAGGAAATGAATCAATGTTGTATTTATGACATAAAACAACAGGTAACTACTCACTATCCATAATGAAGAATGCGATGGACTGTGAAGTCAGCACCATCCTTTTAAAATCTAAGACAAACGCCTGTGATGGCTAAAAAAGCCGCTTGTAACCAACAGATACGACGAGAATGACTGGAAATTTATGGTGAAGATAGATATGTTGGAAAAACCCCTACATAAACAAATACATGGGCGCAGACATTTTGGACACCCAAAGTTGTGCGGAGGAGAAAATGCTAGCTGGCGCGTGATTGGTCAATAAGAGAAAAGACTTGTTATGTATTTGACAAGTGAAATAAAGTTGATAAAAATCTCATATCAAGACTTGGGTTTCTTTGAGGTATATAGGAGTTACAGGTAAAAATTTGAAGGGAGGAATGCACTTTGGTTAGAGATTTTCATTTGGTGTCAAACGCACCTAGTTGTAAACAAATGGAAATTGAAAATAAAAGTGCAACGGCACGGTATATTTTTTCTGGCATTTTTTGTTTTCCAATATCTCGAACTTTCACGACAAAAAGGTCATTTGCCCGAAATTC
>NW_026924520.1:0-24058 GCF_032062105.1 Saccostrea cuccullata | reverse complement strand
TCAACTTTGTTGTGATTGTCTTCGTGGCTGTTGTTGTTGAAGAAGTTCTGGGAGTTGTTGTCATAATTGTTATTGTTGTAGAAATGGTTGTCAGTTTTTTTGCTGTTGAAGCAGTTTTTGATATAGTAGTAGTTGTCAATTTTCTTGTTGATTTAGAGGGATATGTTCTAACTGACGTCTCTGAAGGGGTTGTTGTCCTAATCGTGGTAACTTTTAGCCGTGGTGTTGTTGGTGGCAAAGCAACTAAAATTAATGAAAAATGAGTGTGTGACAATAATGACATTCTACATATACACACATGGTATCTAAAGACTTATACCTGTCCAAGAAAGATTAAATCCTTTTGCATTCAGAATTCTGTCAGATAAAAACGATACTCTTATCTGATTCCCTTTTGCGTAAAAGACCCTGTCCTTTAATTTGCCACATCTTTTAAATACAGTAAAGCAGCATGGCTCAACCTCACTAATCTGCAAAGGAAAAATACTGGGTATGGGATTTTTATAAAGAACATATAAAGATTGCAGAGAGAGAGAGAGAGAGAGAGTTAATCGTAATTGTTCCAGCTTTTTATCTTTCTTATTTCGCCAAATTCTGTGTAATTAATTTAAGATAAATCAAAGTACTGAAAGTACTGGGAAGCGCTAAGCATATTGATTTGAAATTCATCAGAACTATTTTGAATTTAAATTTCCTGTTGTATTGGTTTTAAGCAATAGTTTGACAGTGCGACAGCGCTAGGGTGAGTACAGTTGTTTGTTACATAATCAAATACTAGTATGTTAGGTCTGAAAACTTCCCGTTTGATTATGAAATTCAACATTGTCTAATGCCTTTTTAATTAAGTACTTTACATTTTCTTTCTCTGTCAAAAAATCAATCAATATCCCATACATGAAGTTGGAAGAAAATATTTCTCCGTGTAAAAATATTTTCTTTACCCATCGCCCTGTAGGAATCTATTAGAGGTAATATTTGCGTATAAATCGTTATTTATTGGAAGGGAGATGATAATCGAGTTTTCCGATGAAACTTAGAGTTTAAATGTAGCATTTCTGGAAAATGTATATTTTGAAATAAATTTGAAGACTTGAAAATGTCGCTAAAATTTCTATCATTTGTGTGCAACGATGCCTTCTAAAATCTTCTTGTAATCATTTTTAATAACAAATTCATTACGCGTTTACCAGTGTTTCAAATTGAAGATTGGCATCATGTTTGTAACATCGTCATGTGACAAAACTCCATGTAGATTAAATGAACATCCATAGAATTAACGCCCTTTTTGTCGGATACATTTAATACGTAAATAAACATTTGAGTATAAAAATATTATATTTATCTTTCGATGCTATCATTTAATCTCTGATTTTCAAATACATGATTTATGGCATATTTGCAGTAACCTTTGTGTCGATATCACGATATGTTTTACTCATTTGTGAATATTACTTTTTTACAATATATATATATATATATATATTTTTTTTTACACTTTTCTTCTCTCAAATGAAAAATTTCATTTAACCCCCAAAAGCATTTTTTGACTATTGTTAAAATAATTTAAAATGCTTCAGTATTTTTACGGACGCTTGATGCTTTATACCATATGTAGGATCTTCACTATCATGCAAAACATGCTGAGAGGAGACAAATATTTACTGCATTTCTGTGCTAGTTGAAAAGGAATTATACTGAAAATAATTGCTCATAATTTTCCTGCTATTCCAATGATAATTAATTCAAGAAACCAAGAAAGAAAATATATGCAAGTATTAATCTCAAGTATCAATAAATCTTCGTGAAGATATACAACATAATTTTATTCTGTTTTTATTTAGTTTTCATTAAGAATTGGCAACACGGCTGAGGCACATTTTTACATAAACTATTTCTTCCTTTTAGTTTCCTACTTCGTGTATCAAACTGTTTGCTTAACATTACATTAGCCCTATTCCTGTCCATTGCTTAAGAACGTTAATTCAGATTTTAGCATTTTTCGCCATACCCTGCACACTACACACAAATTTAAAGCACACTATTCCGAGAAATAAGTTATACTATTTGAATGGATTCGTTGAAAACACAACCACTACATGCCCTTCATGCCTGTACAGCCACAGAAACTGCCTTTCCTTTCGAATTATTTACATAATGTTTTACCCATATGACACAATTATACAGTACAATAACACAAGTAAAGACATTAAAAAAGACTATGAATGCATTGCAGTCTGTTACTAATTGATACTTAGATGCGAAAATCAACTTCACTGATAGCTCTCAGCATGGTGCAAGGTGTTAAAAGGAAGGCTTGTTTTAGTTACATTGCCTGAAGTAAGGGTCTAGAAGAAAAAAAAATAATAGTTTATATGTATATAAGTTATAAAGAACACGCTATATTATGTAAGTAGTGCATTGTTAATCAATTTTATTTTTTTTAATACTGAATACTAGTAACTCTGTACTCACTTCCAGTTTGAGATTTATAAAACTTAATTATTAAAATCTCATCTAATTTTTAAATTATGTATTTATTCAATCACTTTATTACATGTACATGATAAATAATATGCTGCTTTTGATTAATTATTTGCACAATAGATGCAGCAATTATGAGCTTCATGATACAAAAGTAATGTGTGCCTACATGATTTAAATGAACTACAATGTATAGAGAAGAGCATGATAAGAACTGCTTTCATCTACTAACTGTGGAATATTTCTCTACCTCACTAATTGCTTCCTATTATTAGAAATGCACGTAACGCAGCAGTACACTAAAATAGCAGGAAGAGAGTCAGGGATTTCCAATTGCATATTTTTAGAATAACAAGAGGAGTTATCTAACTTGCTTATAGTGGCGCTGGGTGGCGAACGGAAGTAGATTTACGCTGACAGAAAGCGCTTTGCGCTGCGCTTAGCGCTTAAAAATTAGTAAAAGAAGAATTTTACCTCGACATAGTCGTCACAAGGATGTGTGTATTTAATATCCATGTCATGAACTCTAAATGTTACGTTAGCTGCGGTGTGCCCAGTCCTTATTACCCAAGTGTAGTTTGTATTGTCTGGGTAGTTGCCGGGGTATCCAGGTGAGGTAAACTGGTCCTTGTTTGTGTTAATGTATTCCAAGTGAATATTTGATGCCATTTCATAATCTGAAAAATATGCAAAAATATAATATGACAAAAAACAATGGAGATTAAAGAATTTTTCCCTATAATTTTATCCTTTACCAAAGCATAAGACAGTCGTCAGTAGGATCACTAAAATGTTCATCCTTCTCATTTGGTAATTTTTAAAAATAATTAACAGTACAGAAATAATAGTCTAATTTCATTGTCCTGGAACGGAAATTGCACAATGAAAGACTTACTTTCCTGATTAATATGTGATACATATCTATAAAGTTTTATCAGGAACTAGTTATAAATATTTTTGTTTAATCGACACTTTTTTGTAATATAATGGTTTGAATTTCCCGTCTGGTTTCAGAAATGTGACCCACTTATTCTATAGCAAAGTGAATTTGATTTGCACCTTAAACCAGGCGTCTCTTTCGAGACTGAAGCTATACTGGTTTGAATAAGAACAATGGAAGAGAAAATTATCATTCTCTCTTAGAAATTTACAACAGTAAAAAGTAGAATAATGATCTTTATTTGCTTTTATTGAAATCAGACCATAA
This sequence comes from Saccostrea cuccullata, assembly GCF_032062105.1. Taxonomy (NCBI): domain Eukaryota; kingdom Metazoa; phylum Mollusca; class Bivalvia; order Ostreida; family Ostreidae; genus Saccostrea; species Saccostrea cuccullata. The sequence continues at coordinate 20,370 of NW_026924520.1, read as the reverse complement.
CTTTAAGAGGGTAGCATTTTGATAAAAAAGTGTTGACAGACAGACGGACGACTGAGTCCTAACTATCGCTTATTTTGAATAACTGTATGTTTTCTGTTTTTCTGTAAGATAACTATTTCTTATTAATTTTCCAAAGGGCAACGCATACACAGATAAAAAGATGAAATAATTATTAATATAACAAATAAAACAAATGGTATTGTTTGAATACAGTGAAGAAAAATCATGAAACAAATGGAGATAACGAACAATATTCAAGATCAGATGAACATAAAACAGTACAAAATAGGAGCAGAGCAAACACAGACCTCCAAAACATCGAAGTTTGGATCAGGTACATGTACCATGGAGGAGTGAGCATCCCCTGTCGACAGGTCGCATCCGCCGTGTGCTTCTTGTCATGATCGGGAAATAACGGTGAAATCATAAAATATAGAAAAAGATTTGGGATACTCTGAATGAGGAATATAGAGATGCTTTGGAAAGCTGTAATAAGTGTGTGATATGGGGTGAAATAATGTGTACTAATATAGGGTAATACATATGTAATACAACACGCCTCTCTGTGTTTCAATCAGGGTTGCAAGTAAATTCAGTAAAAACATGTATATGATAGAGTTATGTTTCTTGGTATATTCTATTTGTGAGCATAATTATATTGAAATCATACCAAATGTGTAGGAAGAGGAGCGTTTTGAAAATTGTTTGCAAACAGGCAGACGGGCAGATAGACAGACATCTACAAAGACGGAGTTCGGTCATCTTACTATCGCATAAGCTTTTCTCGTCTCTTACTAGTAGAGCTAAAACAAAAATCATAAGGAAATGTAAACTTTCTCTTTTTATAAATATTAACAAAAAAGTTGTACATTGTACTACATTTAAGGTCTTCTACTGAAGATTTGTTCTTTAAATGTTCCGCAAACATTTTCATTTAAGTTTTTTTTTAATTACACGTATACCAAATGCAATATTTACTGGTTTAGTAATGATAATTGTTTATTACCATTCTCTGATTGTAATAATTTTATTTCAGGAAATTAAACAAGAGATCCATGTGCTACAACGCTAACATGGGTTACTTTGGATTTTTCTTCACAAGATTCCCCTCTGTAGAATCTACACTACTCCCAGGATGTTTCCAAATAATGTTTATCCTTTTTAGATTTGGCCTTGTGTTTCTTGAGAAGAAGACATTAAAAGACTTTTCCTATATATTTCAATGCAAAACTTCAATTCCTTAATCTGACCTCACCCGCGACCTTTGCGACCAAGACTTCTACAATTTTTATTAAAATGTATGCTAGAAGAATTAAATCTTTCTCATGTATATGAACGTATTTTTAATCGATGAAACATTGGTACCATATAATGTTTGTCTTTATTTGAGATACATCATAGTATAAAAATATTTCTGCAAACAACATTACAAATGTGTCAAAAATATGATTAAGAATCCGATTGCATGAGTATTAAAATAAGTTATCTATTTAATTAAAAACCTTTAAAACATCTATGAAAATACGTGAGGAACGATGAAATAAAAGAAATTAGCCATGCATTTGTATGTGATCGAAAAGAACATCTTTAAGTGAGAGAGACTTTGGATCGGACGATGCACGTCTACGAAGAAACAGGAAATGTTGTCAAAGGAGTAATCTTCCATATAGAATGTCATAAAACGTGATGTGCGCTTCACTTTGCAGAACTCGAGAAAGTAGAGCGACGCATTAAAAAATTCGAAAACATCGAAATCTTGCTTAAGAATTGTTAAAAATTAAAACTAAGTGTCAACTTTTATGAAAATACGTTTTCATGAATGGGAAGACACTACAAACCGTGCAACAAATAAAAAGACAGGGTTATTTTCTTGACGTTGTTTTTGACGTTACAGTTTTGTTAACAGTCCTTCATGGTGATAAATCATGTTGCATGTGGCTAACTTTAGTTCCTTTAAATTAAGGTCGTTTAAAGCAATCGCTAATTAAACACATTTAATTGATTTCCGAAAAACACAGGGGGGAAGGTCTTTTGACACTTTCCCCCGATTGCCGCGAGTATAAAAGAGGGGCGCACGTGGCGTTTTCCTCCTCTTGCTCGATAGCTTTCCCAGCGTTTCTGCACTTTGGATAATTGTTTTGAAGTACTTTAAGCCTCCGAGAACGGTTCAGCAAAAATCGAAAAATAATGCCACCCATTAGAGCCAGAAAGTCCCAAGCCACCGCCAAGTCCACCAGGGCAAACAAGCGGACCAAGGGAGCCAGGCAGCAGCAGGGCAGAGGGGGAGAAGAAACCTAACAGCTGTTCACCTCGCTGACACCAGGGCAGACCCTGAGATCGAGCGGATTGTGATTGGTACAAGTACCCAGGCCTGGGAGGAAGACGTTCAAACCTCCACGGGAATGGCGGAGGAGCATGTGCCGCTCATTACTAACAATAAGAAGGCGAGGTGCCATAACGCTTGTTACTGATTTAGGTGTGTAACGTGCGGATGCGCTAACTGGACTGTCTTCAACAAGTCAAGAACTCCATTGAAAGTTTATAAATTTATTTTACAGGACACAGAAACAAAACAATACTGTTCAACATTTCACAAAATCTCTGGTGTTTCACAAATTCATAAAAACCTCTATAACTGGAGTCTTATCCAGTAATTAAATATTTCATGTGCAAGTCTAACTCTCTTAGACCTATTAAAATCCTAAGTTTAATCCTAAACTGGTAATGAACCAGTAATCATGAAAATCTACACCAGTAATATACTGGTCAATAAATATTATTCAATCTCTGAATAAAGTTTTCCCCCACACCACTTAATACTATCAAATTATTTAACCCAAAGAACTAAATTAAACACACACCTTGATACAGTGGTTTAATCTGCTGTCTCTGATCTACTCTACTGTCTGCAACTCTCGTTCTTACTATATATACGTCATGAAAAACTACGAAATGACGTAAAATACGATAACCAATCAGAAACACCGCGCAACTGATCATCAACCAATCACAGGCGATACGCGATAACCTTATTCCCACGACTACAAAAAGTTGTGTACATGTTTCACCATAAAATAGAAACAAGTAAAATATTATAACTACTTTATAAACAAAATAACTTTCGTAATTATTAAAGAAGGTTGACATACAATTAATTAAATAAATCGTCGCTTACAACTTTAAACATTTTAAGATAAATGCATTCTGGGAAACCGCACTTCCGGAATAACAAACCATGCGGCGAAAGAGAAAACATACCAGGTAACAATTTACCAAATAATCGCTAAACAAACACCGTTTTAAGTATGTGATCATGTATACAGTATAGGAAGCGATAGATAACAATTAATTTAACACCATAACAACATTAAAATCTCGAAAAGCAAAGAAAATAACGTATGCGGCAATACACATCGTCTGACAGAATTCAGGGGTCGTATCAAAACACAATGCACACAAAAAAATTTATTCAAGTAATACAGTTAAAACTTCGTGATTATAATATCGCTGTCACTACATTTGTCACAGGTGTGTGGCACCCAATGATTGTTAAATGCTTGTCTGACATTTGTCATTGAAACAATTATTAAAGCTGTGGCCTTTATCATCCAAGAAACATGTTTTGTTAGTTTTTTGGAAAAATATTCTATTAAGCTCGTTTAAAGCAATCGCTAATTAAACGCATTTAATTGATTTCCGAAAAACACAGGGGGTAGGTCTTTTGACACTTTCCCCCGATTGCCGCGAGTATAAAAGAGGGGCGCACGTGGCGTTTTCCTCCTCTTGCTCGATAGGTTTCCCAGCGTTTCTGCACTTTTGATAATTGTTTCCCACCCACAATTCCCACTTAATGAGAAATTAAATCTTAGTTGTTGATAGATTGCTACCTTAAACATGTTAAGAATTTGAGATGCTATTGTTTCTGCTGTTTATTTGTATTTTTCAGGTTACAATTAATGTAACAGGGGGTATGGCAATGACACACAAACTCCTGTCAGGTTCTTTGAATATATTTATTCACAGTGGAGTGACTTATGGAATATACATAGATAGCCCTGTAAATATCATAAAACAACAATAAATATAATGTAAATATCACACACATCATGTTCAATCATTACTTTTACATGTAACATAAAGATAATAGATTATCATCTTAAATTTACACAGTCAAATTATTATCAAAGGGAGATAACTCTCGAATATATAAATCTTTACATATTTCTCCCAAAATAATCATAAAAAGTATCAAAGATTTAAAAACATATAAATCTCACCATTCTGTGGGAACAGGCTTTCCCAATAAATTGTCTGACTGACAAAATGTATATGTCTATATATGAATGGTGATCTGTAATTTAATACAATAATGTTTAAAAATATTATCTATTAAAAATATACCAATTAATTGCTCACTTTGAACAATATAATCAAAAATATCTTTGATCATCATAAAAACACATAATCTGATTAACATCAAATTACTTCTGGAAAATACTTCATATTGATCTTGTAACCAATAATAAATTTACCTCATAAAATAACTTTCTCTCAAAATCATTCATTCACTTTAGTAAGTGCAAATGGAAATAACTTTTGCATTCTATAGGATGAACATTTAAAATAAGAAAATATTAGTAACTTACCAGAGAAGGAAAATCTTCAGTCTCAAGTCTATGTATATAGGTCTAAATAAAGGTCTGGTCTGATCAACCCACAGAACAAAGAATACTCATACAAAGCGGGAAAATTCCAGACCAACCAAGAAAACCAATCGAATCAGACCTTTCAAATCAATAACCAATAAAACCCAAAATAACAATGTCCACTTCCAAAATACCTGATCAATGCCCTAGGGTATATATACACATATGTACAGGTAATACAGGTAAGGGAGAACTAAGGAGTGGATCTAAGTTTTTAATAAGTTAAATAAAAGTTAAAATAAATATTCTGGCAAGTTCTATAACTTTATTATACAAATCTAATACTATTACACTCTCCCCCCGGTCGCGGAATGACGTCCACGTCATTCAAAAGGGAAACTACAATCCTGAAATATAAAGCATAAAAATAATCAATATACAATTAAAACATTACTTGGATGATGATGAAACCAGATTTAATAAAGCCAACTGGCAAACACTAGAGTCCACACTCTGTAAAGTTCCTCGTTTCATCAAAGTCGTGATGTAGTTCGCTCTCCGTAGCCAGTCTGGTTGCGTCACACTCTGGTTCATCATGACGAAATCCTTTGTCCATGGTGGCTTACTCTTGGCTCTTGTTGATCTTCTTGGTGCTGGTACTGGTACTTGGGTAGAAGGGTCATCCTCCTGGTGATCAGTATGATCAGGATGTGAAGGCATATCAACATCATCAGCATCTTCATCAACATCAGACTGAGCATCGTCATCAGCATCAGGCTGAGCATCTTCATAAACATCAGGCTGAGTGTCTTCATCAACATCAGCATCTTCTTCAGCATGGTCCACAGGTTCATCCTGTTGAAGAGCGTCCTCTCCTGAACCAATCACTGAAGCTTCCTCAGTCAAGAAATGGTCGTCACCATCTTGACTGGGAATATCTGTATGGGAATCTTCTGTCTGCATTGTAGGGTAACCTACAAAAGAAAATTCACTATCAGTATCTGAAAAAGAATTCTCAATAGAAACTGTTTCTACTGGTACCTCTTTTCTCACTGCCTTCCTTCTACCTCTTGGTGGTTTTGCTGGAGGAGGTGTAGGTTTCTGTAATTTGGAACCAATTGGAAGTAAAAGATTTCTGTGGAGTACTTTAAATCTTCCTTCACCATCCTCTCTTCTGACTTTATAGACAGGGATGTCTTCATTAGCTTGGGCAACGACTACATATGGCTCATCTTCCCACTTGTCGGCGATCTTATGTTTCCCATCATATGCTACGATCTTAACCAGTACACGGTCTCCGACCTGTAAAGTAGCTGCTCTTGCTCTTAAATTGTAGTGTTCCTTCTGTCGTTGTTGGGAATGCTTGACTGCGGTATTAGCTAGTCTGTATGCCTCTTGTAGTCGCTGCTTCAATCTGTCAACATATTTGGTGTTGCAACCTTCCTCATCAGGATGCTTAAACCCAAAGATGACATCAATTGGTAGGTTGGGCTCTCTACCAAACATTAAATAGAATGGCGAGTATCCTGTAGTATCGTTGGTTGTGGAATTGTATGCATGCACTAAGGAGTTGATGTGGCTTTTCCAGTCAGCTTTCTGTGAGTTTTCCAAAGTCCTAAGCATAGAAAGTAAAGTTCTATTAAAACGTTCTGTAATCCATTACCCATTGGATGGTAGGGGGTTGTTCTCGATTTGGAAATTTCTAAAAGTGTACATAATTCTTTGATGATGTTGCTGCAGAAGTTGGTCCCTTGATCTGAATGGAGTTTCTCTGGAATGCCATAGTGAAGGATAAAGTGATTAAAGATGGCTTCTGCAGTTGTTTTGGCTGTCTGGTTACGTGTTGGTACTGCCACGGCGAAGCGGGTAAAATGGTCTGTTATAATTAATATGTTTTGTATTCCTCCCTTCGCTGGTTCCAATGTTAGAAAGTCCATGCATACAAGTTCCAGTGGTTGCGATGTTCTAATGTTGACTAATTCCGCTTTCTGGTCACTTGTCTTGGTCTTCATGCATCTATCACAACCATCAATCCAGTTGATAACATCTTGCTGCATCTTTGGCCAATAGAATCTTCGACGAACTAATGAAATGGTCTTATCTCTGCCTAAATGTCCCATCTTATTGTGTAGGTGGTGTAACACAGTTGGTACGGTGGACATGGGTATAACTGATTGGTAGATGATGGTGTTCTCTGTTTTCACTTCTCGAAGTAGGATGTTATCTTTGACCTTTAATTTGGAAAAATTTCTGTAATAAATTAAGTCGATTTCGGTGTTTAAGGAATCCCTATCTGGTCTGGTTCCTAATTCCACTTGGGTTTTCCAGAATGAAATGGTAGGGTCCTTATCTTGAATAGTTGATATGTCCAGATGATCTGCTATTTCTAAAGTAGGCTGCATAATCTGGCAAATAGCATCATCAATGGCTAAGGTCTCTGCATATGGCTGTCCAATTTGGCATATGGCTTTGATAGAGTCGCTGTTGATGGTTTCAGTGTTGTTGTCGAGTCTGGAAAGTCTATCCGCATCTGTGTTTGATTTTCCTGGTCTGTATAAAATTTTGAAGTTGAAGGAGGCCAAAGCAGAAATCCAACGATGTCCAGTAGAATCTAATTTAGCGGTACTTAAAACATAGGTTAGAGGGTTGTTGTCGGTGTAGACTGTAAATTCCTTGCCTTGTAGATAATCAGAAAATTTTTCAGTAATCGCCCATTTCAAAGCCAAAAATTCCAGTTTGTGTGTTGGATAATTCTTTTCTGACTTGCTCAATCCCCTACTGGCATAAGCAATGACTCTATCCTTTCCATCTTGTTCTTGGTATAAGACTGCGCCAAGACCTGTCTGGCAAGCATCCGTGTTATAACTTGAATGGTATGTTAAAATCGGGATAACCTAAGACAGGTGGTGATGTAAGTTTATCCTTCAATAAAGTAAATGCCTCTTGTTGTTCTTTTTCCCATTTCCATTTAGGGTCTGGTTTCTGTTTTCCTTTCGACTTCTTTCCTACAGCCATAATATCGATTAATGGTCTGGCAATTTTTGCGAAATCCTGGATAAACTTGCGGTAATAACCTGCGAAGCCTAAAAATTGCCTTACTTCCTCTGCGTTGGTTGGAACTGGCCAGTTTTTGACTTTAGACAGCTTGTCAGGGTCTGGCTCAACCCCATGTTCAGACACAATGTGTCCTACATACCTAACTTTCTTCATGAAAAGGGAACACTTCTTGGGTGAAAGTTTAAGCCCATATTCTCTAATACGCTGGAATACTTCTTGCAATCTCTGAATATGTTCTCTGAAAGATTTAGAAAATATAATTAAGTCGTCTAAATAAATAAAACAAATTTTGAGATGTAAATCACCTAAACACTGCTCTTGTAAACGTTGGTAAGTTGCAGGTGCGTTAGCTAAGCCAAAACTCATTTTGTTGAACTCATAAAATCCGAGAGGGCCGACTGTAAATGCTGTTCGTTCTTTATGCCGCTCATCAATCTCTATTTGATGGTATCCTGATTTCATATCGAGAACGCTGAAGTAGGTGTTTCCTGATAGCGAGTCTAATATCTCCTCAATTCTGGGCAATGCATAGTTGTCTTTCACAGTTCTGGAGTTCAACTGTCGATAATCAATGCAGAGTCGCAGAGATCCATCACTCTTCCTAACCAATACGACATTGGAGGAAAAAGGCGAGTGTGAAGGTCTGATAATTCCTGCTGCCAGCAACTCCTTGATGTGTGACCTGACTTCGTCTATCATAGCAGGTGGAATTCTTCGGTACTTTTGCTTAAATGGTGTTGAGTCAGCAAGTTCAATTCTGTGCTTCACTTTGTCTGTTGTTCCAATGTCGGTGGCACCTGTTGAAAATATATCCTGGTACGACTCCACTAATTCTCTGAATGTGTGTCGTTCTTCATCCGATATATCCTCTGGCAGGTGGATTTTGGATAAAATATCCTCTAGTTCTGGTGACACTGATGAAGATTCACTAGGTGTTGGTCCTGTATCCTGTATTTCGACTGGTTGAACCTCACAAATGATGCTCTTTGGTGAAACTGAGATGGTTCTAGTTGTGACATTGTTGATGGTTACAGGCATTATCTGATGATCCTCGAACAAATAAGGATGGAGAGTTGCCTCAATGTCGACATCACTTGGAATACAGGATTTGTTGGATTCATGCATCATAACAATACATTTGTGGTAAGGAATCTTCTTGTCAATGAATCCATTGATGGTAACATTACTATTAGGAGGGATGATCACTCTGGATGTCTCTGCACTTTTCACTAAGCCTAGCACATATCCATTCCTACTTAAGTCTTTCTCTCTAATAGTAATGCAGCGGAAGGCTAAATACCAGGGTGTCGTCAAAGCTGCTTCTTGAAGAAATCTAGATCCATATTCCTCCTTTGTAACATCTATCAAACTCTGTATTATGTTGGTTCCGATAAGCACAGGAACATGCAGGTTGTAGTTGCTATTCGGAACAACGAGGAATAAACAATCCTGGAGTCTTTCTAATGTTGGAATACCAAATGGTGATAGGTTGACACACACATAGCCACTATATGGCATCAGTTGTCCATCAGCACATTCTATATTAATGGCCTCTTCAATGGGATGTAACTCTACATCTTGAAGATACTGGTCATAAAAGGACTGGCTAATCGTAGATACGGTGGCACCGGTATCTAGTAGAGCTGTACACTGAATGTCGTTGATGGCAACTGTAATCTCATTTGGCTTTCCTATGATTTCCGTCCTGGGACTCTTGGTCCTTGAGCCAACTCCTCGTCCCCAGGGGTTGACTTGTTGTAGTTTAAAGCTTGGCGTCTGTGATCCACCATTACTCTGCATCCTACTGCAATGTGTCCAACTTGTCCACATCTGTAGCAGGTAGGTGGTTCCTTCTGTCTAAATCTCGGAGGTTCCAGCATTTCATCCTGTGTGACTTGAGATGTAGGTATCCTTGGATTCTGTTTGTATCCTCCTCTGTAACCTCTTCCTTGTCTACCTCTTTGAAAGGATGGTCTGGGTGCACTGAATGTTTGTGGTAGTCGTCTGTTGTAAGTGTACTGACGATCATTAAATCCTTGCATTGCAGTGGTCAGTTGATTAATCTTTGCCTCAAGATCATCAAGTCTACCAGTAGAATGTTCAGCAGGTGTTGCGGCTTTTGCGGTTGCTGATTTCTTTTCTTTGACTTGAGGTTGATGCTCCATCTCAACTTTCCTCACTGCTGATCTGAGCTCGTCAAAGTTAGGAATCTTGTCAAAGAGATGTCCACAAATATCTTTAAGTGATGGCCTTAATCCCTTGAAGAACATTGTCCGTAGCATCTCATTGGACTGTGACTGTGCAATAAGTCCTTTCTGTATGGCTTTGCTTAGAATGTCCTCTAATCTGCAACTCCATCTTGCACATTCCTCATCATCCTTTTGTCTAGCACTATAAAACTCTGAAAGGATGTCCTCTTTCTCAGCTACGGTACCATAGATGCTGTCTAGTTTCTGGATGATAACGGCAGTAGATGCCCCTGGTCCAAGATGCACTATCACACGACTTGCTTCTCCCTTCAACGAGCGTCTGATAGCATGATGGATAGTATCTGGATGATATGATTCGTTGATGAGGCATTCCACTTCATATTTCCAAACATCATAAGTCACATCACTCTTACTATCTCCTGAGAAGGTAGATATCCGTGGGAAAGGAGTATAAGGCGTCAGTTTCCCAGAAGATGGTGGCGGTTGAGCTGTGTTACTCGAAGTTGTTTTGCTTGGAGATGCAGTTGTCTCTTTAGGTTCTTCCTTTATAAATGTAGCCGTCATCAAGTCTATGAAGTCCTGCGGGCTATCAGCCTTGGGCTTCAACTTCATGGCTTTCCAGGCTATGAGCATGTTCTTCACTTCCTGCTGCGTCATCGCTGCTTCCTCAGGATTCTTCTTCACTTCCTGCTGTGTCATCGCTGCTTCCTCAGGATTCATTGTTTAACAATTGTTTGGTAGTAACAAATAATATTACAAAATATTTACAAAACTACAAAGTAAACCCAATATTCAAAAGTAAGCAATTGTTTGTATGTTTAATTTATCTCATGCTGAAATTAAATTGAAATAATTCCAGGAGGGTAGTTCTAAATGAACTAATAATCTTTGGGCAAATGTAAACAAAGTCAAAATATGAATAGAAAATGAAAGTAGGATGCACTTCCGCTAAGTGCTGCACTTCCGGTCAATAAATGCACTTAAAATATTTTATCTTACCACTGAAAAGCAAAATACAATTTACAACCTGCAATAAAGAAGACTTTCGATCTTTTTTTACTATATAGAGTAAGTTTGGTAGACGTAAAACGACTCAAAAAACAGACCTAAATTATCAGCAAATAATTTCAATACTGAAAACAAACAAGAACTTTGTCAATATGAACTTACTTGTCAATCCAAATCAGCTGATTTTACTTTGATGAAATGAAGTGCAAATAATAAGATAAATACGAGGTTTTAAGCAGAAATATTTACCTGGGAACTTGGACTCTGTAAGATTATAACACAGAAACACAAAATCTAAATGCAAAGATTGTTGTTGAAGTTTTAAAATAAAATTAAAGTGCTGAAAACAAAAAATTCAGAAAAACCCGAATCACGTTTTGTAAACTTCCGGTTTATGAATGAACGGATCTCGAGCTCGATCGGAATTCGCAAAACAAAACCGAACTCGATTGAAATACGGAGATGAAACCGAACCCGATCTAAATTGATACGTATGAAATAATACTAACTCTAATCTAAATGTAAATAATAGGTACAAATGGGATTTGGGGGTAATATAGGGGGTTTGGGATTAACTACCAGACAATTCAAAAACCACTGATAACACTGAAGCAACTATGACCTCACAAAATATCACGACAAACTCAAATCAACCAACTTGAACACAACCAATGTAAACTTGTAAATTCAACTATTGCAGTCTTACTGTCTTGTCCGTGAAATGTCAGTTGAAAGAGATAGCAGTTAAATACTAACTAATACTGGGAATGGAATGAGGAAATATGTGCACTGTTAATTACACAACTTACCAGGCTCTCACTGAGTCACTCTCACTGCAGTACTTCTTACATTTTAAAGTTCTAATAATACCAATATGTGCACAGTAAAAATAATAAACCCAGTTATGACGGACTCAGACAGACAATAATCAACACTGGTCTATAAAAATATTGCTAGCTAGCTAATTAGAGGCCTTTTCAAAAATATTTACACCACTGATTGATTAAAGTAAATACTGAAACTTTACATGGAAAAAAAATATATATATATATACAAAATTAAACTCTAATGGTGCACCAAGTTCTAATATCTAATACAGTTTTTAAACATGCATGTAACTCACCAGCTGGTAAAGATAAATATCACAGATAAAGTTATTTCATGCAGTCTCACACTGTCAAATGCACTACACACCGGTGTCACTGATGATCCTACGGAATGTCACTTGTTAGGCGCGGATCAAAGTTTGTAACTTCGGTGTTAAACACATGCAGTCACCACTGCATGAGGTTAGTTCATGGGTCGCGATCTGATGATCTCCATGGATCAGTAAAGGCACCACACACACCATACACTTGTGTCCAGTCTGCTCCTGATGTATCCTCGGTCACTCAAGGCCACTGTGTCCCAACGTGGGCGCCAAATGTAACAGGGGGTATGGCAATGACACACAAACTCCTGTCAGGTTCTTTGAATATATTTATTCACAGTGGAGTGACTTATGGAATATACATACAGCCCTGTAAATATCATAAAACAACAATAAATAGAATGTAAATATCACACACATAATGTTCAATCATTACTTTTACATGTAACATAAAGATAATAGATTATCATCTTAAATTTACACATTATCATCAAAGGGAGATAACTCTCGAATATATAAATCTTTACATATTTCTCCCAAAATAATCATAAAAAGTATCAAAGATTTAAAAACATATAAATCTCACCATTCTGTGGGAACAGGCTTTCCCAATAAATTGTCTGACTGACAAAATGTATATGTCTATATATGAATGGTGATCTGTAATTTAATACAATAATGTTTAAAAATATTATCTATTAAAAATATACCAATTAATTGCTCACTTTGAACAATATAATCAAAAATATCTTTGATCATCATAAAAACACATAATCTGATTAACATCAAATTACTTCTGGAAAATACTTCATATTGATCTTGTAACCAATAATAAATTTACATCATAAAATAACTTTCTCTCAAAAATCATTTATTCACTTTAGTAAGTGCAAATGGAAATAACTTTTGCATTCTATAGGATAAACATTTAAAATAAGAAAATATTAGTAACTTACCAGAGAAGGAAAATCTTCAGTCTCAAGTCTATGTATATAGGTCTAAATAAAGGTCTGGTCTGATCAACCATAGAACAAAGAATACTCATACAAAGCGGGAAAATTCCAGACCAACCAAGAAAACCAATCGAATCTGACCTTTCAAATCAAAGACCAATAAAACCCAAAATAACAATGTCCACTTCCAGAATACCTGATCAATGCCCTGGGGTATATACAAATATGTACAGGTAATACAGGTAAGGGAGAACTAAGGAGTGGATCTAGGTTTTTAATAACAAGTTAAATAAAAGTTAAAATAAACATTCTGGCAAGTTCTATAACTTTATTTTATACAAATCTAATACAGCCAGTCTGGTTGCGTCACACTCTGGTTCATCATGACGAAATCCTTTGTCCATGGTGGCTTACTCTTGGCTCTTGTTGATCTTCTTGGTGCTGGTACTGGTACTTGGGTAGAAGGGTCATCCTCCTGGTGATCAGTATGATCAGGATGTGAAGGCATATCAACATCATCAGCATCTTCATCAACATCAGACTGAGCATCGTCATCAGCATCAGGCTGAGCATCTTCATCAATATCAGGCTGAGTGTCTTCATCAACATCAGCATCTTCTTCAGCATGGTCCACAGGTTCATCCTGTTGAAGAGCGTCCTCTCCTGAACCAATCACTGAAGCTTCGTCAGTCAAGGAATGGTCGTCACCATCTTGACTGGGAATATCTGTATGGGAATCTTCTGTCTGCATTGTAGGGTAACCTACAAAAGAAAATTCACTATCAGTATCTGAAAAAGAATTCTCAATAGAAACTGTTTCTACTGGTACCTCTTTTCTCACTGCCTTCCTTCTACCTCTTGGTGGTTTTGCTGGAGGAGGTGTAGGTTTCTGTAATTTGGAACCAATTGGAAGTAAAAGATTTCTGTGGAGTACTTTAAATCTTCCTTCACCATCCTCTCTTCTGACTTTATAGACAGGGATGTCTTCATTAGCTTGGGCAACGACTACATATGGCTCATCTTCCCACTTGTCGGCGATCTTATGTTTCCCATCATATGCTACGATCTTAACCAGTACACGGTCTCCGACCTGTAAAGTAGCTGCTCTTGCTCTTAAATTGTAGTGTTCCTTCTGTCGTTGTTGGGAATGCTTGACTGCGGTATTAGCTAGTCTGTATGCCTCTTGTAGTCGCTGCTTCAATCTGTCAACATATTTGGTGTTGCAACCTTCCTCATCAGGATGCTTAAACCCAAAGATGACATCAATTGGTAGGTTGGGCTCTCTACCAAACATTAAATAGAATGGCGAGTATCCTGTAGTATCGTTGGTTGTGGAATTGTATGCATGCACTAAGGAGTTGATGTGGCTTTTCCAGTCAGCTTTCTGTGAGTTTTCCAAAGTCCTAAGCATAGAAAGTAAAGTTCGGTTAAAACGTTCTGTAAGTCCATTACCCATTGGATGGTAGGGGGTTGTTCTCGATTTGGAAATTTCTAGGAGTGTACATAATTCTTTGATGATGTTGCTGCAGAAGTTGGTCCCTTGATCTGAATGGAGTTTCTCTGGAATGCCATAGTGAAGGATAAAGTGATTAAAGATGGCTTCTGCAGTTGTTTTGGCTGTCTGGTTACGTGTTGGTACTGCCACGGCGAAGCGGGTAAAATGGTCTGTTATAATTAATATGTTTTGTATTCCTCCCTTCGCTGGTTCCAATGTTAGAAAGTCCATGCATACAAGTTCCAGTGGTTGCGATGTTCTAATGTTGACTAATTCCGCTTTCTGGTCACTTGTCTTGGTCTTCATGCATCTATCACAACCATCAATCCAGTTGATAACATCTTGCTGCATCTTTGGCCAATAGAATCTTCGACGAACTAATGAAATGGTCTTATCTCTGCCTAAATGTCCCATCTTATTGTGTAGGTGGTGTAACACAGTTGGTACGGTGGACATGGGTATAACTGATTGGTAGATGATGGTGTTCTCTGTTTTCACTTCTCGAAGTAGGATGTTATCTTTGACCTTTAATTTGGAAAAATTTCTGTAATAAATTAAGTCGATTTCGGTGTTTAAGGAATCCCTATCTGGTCTGGTTCCTAATTCCACTTGGGTTTTCCAGAATGAAATGGTAGGGTCCTTATCTTGAATAGTTGATATGTCCAGATGATCTGCTATTTCTAAAGTAGGCTGCATAATCTGGCAAATAGCATCATCAATGGCTAAGGTCTCTGCATATGGCTGTCCAATTTGGCATATGGCTTTGATAGAGTCGCTGTTGATGGTTTCAGTGTTGTTGTCGAGTCTGGAAAGTCTATCCGCATCTGTGTTTGATTTTCCTGGTCTGTATAAAATTTTGAAGTTGAAGGAGGCCAAAGCAGAAATCCAACGATGTCCAGTAGAATCTAATTTAGCGGTACTTAAAACATAGGTTAGAGGGTTGTTGTCGGTGTAGACTGTAAATTCCTTGCCTTGTAGATAATCAGAAAATTTTTCAGTAATCGCCCATTTCAAAGCCAAAAATTCCAGTTTGTGTGTTGGATAATTCTTTTCTGACTTGCTCAATCCCCTGCTGGCATAGGCAATAACTCTATCCTTCCCTTCCTGCTCTTGGTATAAGACTGCGCCAAGACCTGTCTGGCAAGCATCTGTATGTAATTTGAACGGTTTGTTGAAATCTGGGTAGCCTAAGACAGGTGGTGATGTAAGTTTGTCCTTAAGTAAATTAAATGCCTCTTGTTGTTCTTTTTCCCATTTCCATTTAGGGTCTGGTTTCTGTTTTCCTTTCGACTTCTTTCCTACAGCCATAATATCGATTAATGGTCTGGCAATTTTTGCGAAATCCTGGATAAACTTGCGGTAATAACCTGCGAAGCCTAAAAATTGCCTTACTTCCTCTGCGTTGGTTGGAACTGGCCAGTTTTTGACTTTAGACAGCTTGTCAGGGTCTGGCTCAACCCCATGTTCAGACACAATGTGTCCTACATACCTAACTTTCTTCATGAAAAGGGAACACTTCTTGGGTGAAAGTTTAAGCCCATATTCTCTAATACGCTGGAATACTTCTTGCAATCTCTGAATATGTTCTCTGAAAGATTTAGAAAATATAATTAAGTCGTCTAAATAAATAAAACAAATTTTGAGATGTAAATCACCTAAACACTGCTCTTGTAAACGTTGGTAAGTTGCAGGTGCGTTAGCTAAGCCAAAACTCATTTTGTTGAACTCATAAAATCCGAGAGGGCCGACTGTAAATGCTGTTCGTTCCTTATGCCGCTCATCAATCTCTATTTGATGGTATCCTGATTTCATATCGAGAACGCTGAAGTAGGTGTTTCCTGATAGCGAGTCTAATATCTCCTCAATTCTGGGCAAAGCATAGTTGTCTTTCACAGTTCTGGAGTTCAACTGTCGATAATCGATGCAGAGTCGCAGAGATCCATCACTCTTCCTAACCAATACGACATTGGAGGAGAAAGGCGAGTGTGAAGGTCTGATAATTCCTGCTGCCAGCAACTCCTTGATGTGTGACCTGACTTCATCTATCATAGCAGGTGGAATTCTTCGGTACTTTTGCTTAAATGGTGTTGAGTCAGCAAGTTCAATTCTGTGCTTCACTTTGTCTGTTGTTCCAATGTCGGTGGCACCTGTTGAAAATATATCCTGGTACGACTCCACTAATTCTCTGAATGTGTGTCGTTCTTCATCCGATATATCCTCTGGCAGGTGGATTTTAGATAGAATATCCTC
Organism: Saccostrea cuccullata; assembly: GCF_032062105.1. Classification (NCBI taxonomy): domain Eukaryota; kingdom Metazoa; phylum Mollusca; class Bivalvia; order Ostreida; family Ostreidae; genus Saccostrea; species Saccostrea cuccullata. The sequence continues at coordinate 3,601 of NW_026924520.1, read as the reverse complement.
TAGTTCTGGTGACACTGATGAAGATTCAATAGGTGTTGGTCCTGTATCCTGTATTTCGACTGGTTGAATCTCACAAATGATGCTCTTTGGTGAAACTGAGATGGTTCTAGTTGTGACATTGTTGATGGTTACAGGCATTATCTGATGATCCTCAAACAAATAAGGATGGAGAGTTGCCTCAATGTCGACATCATTTGGAATACAGGATTTGTTAGATTCATGCATCATAACCATACATCTGTGGTAAGGAATCTTCTTGTCAATGTATCCATTGATGGTAATATTACTATTAGGAGGGATGATCACTCTGGATGTCTCTGCACTTTTTACTAAGCCTAGCGCATACCCATTCCTACTTAAGTCTTTCTCTCTAATAGTAATACAGCGAAAAGCTAAGTACCAGGGTGTCGTCAAGGCTGCTTCTTGAAGAAATCTAGATCCATATTCCTCCTTTGTAACATCTATCAAACTCAGTATTATGTTGGTTCCGATAAGCACAGGAACATGCCGGTTGTAGTTGCTATTCGGAACAACGAGGAATACACAATCCTGGAGTCTTTCTAATGTTGGAATACCAAATGGTGATAGGTTGACACACACATAGCCACTATATGGCATCAGTTGTCCATCAGCACATTCTATATTAATGGCCTCTTCAATGGGATGTAACTCTACATCTTGAAGATACTGGTCATAAAAGGACTGGCTAATCGTAGATACGGTGGCACCGGTATCTAGTAGAGCTGTACACTGAATGTCGTTGATGGCAACTGTAATCTCATTTGGCTTTCCTATGATTTCCGTCCTGGGACTCTTGGTCCTCGAGCCAACTCCTCGTCCCCAGGGGTTGACTTGTTGTAGTTTAAAGCTTGGCGTCTGTGATCCACCATTACTCTGCATCCTACTGCAATGTGTCCAACTTGTCCACATCTGTAGCAGGTAGGTGGTTCCTTCTGTCTAAATCTCGGAGGTTCCAGCATTTCATCCTGTGTGACTTGAGATGTAGGTATCCTTGGATTCTGTTTGTATCCTCCTCTGTAACCTCTTCCTTGTCTACCTCTTTGAAAGGATGGTCTGGGTGCACTGAATGTTTGTGGTAGTCGTCTGTTGTAAGTGTACTGACGATCATTAAATCCTTGCATTGCAGTGGTCAGTTGATTAATCTTTGCCTCAAGATCATCAATTCTATCAGTTGAGTGTTCAGCAGGTGTTGCGGCTTTTGCGGTGGCTGATTTCTTTTCTTTGACTTGAGGTTGATGCTCCATCTCAACTTTCCTCACTGCTGATCTGAGCTCATCAAAGTCAGGAATCTTGTCAAAGAGATGTCCACAAATATCTTTAAGTGATGGCCTTAATCCCTTGAAGAACATTGTCCGTAGCATCTCATTGGACTGTGACTGTGCAATAAGTCCTTTCTGTATGGCTTTGCTTAGAATGTCCTCTAATCTGCAACTCCATCTTGCACATTCCTCATCATCCTTTTGTCTAGCACTATAAAACTCTGAAAGGATGTCCTCTTTCTCAGCTACGGTACCATAGATGCTGTCTAGTTTCTGGATGATAACGGCAGTAGATGCCCCTGGTCCAAGATGCACTATCACACGACTTGCTTCTCCCTTCAACGAGCGTCTGATAGCATGATGGATAGTATCTGGATGATATGATTCGTTGATGAGGCATTCCACTTCATATTTCCAAACATCATAAGTCACATCACTCTTACTATCTCCTGAGAAGGTAGATATCCGTGGGAAAGGAGTATAAGGCGTCAGTTTCCCTGAAGATGGTGGCGGTTGAGCTGTGTTACTCGAAGTTGTTTTGCTTGGAGATGCAGTTGTCTCTTTAGGTTCTTCCTTTATGAATGTAGCCGTCATCCAGTCTATGAAGTCCTGCGGGCTATCAGCCTTGGGCTTCAACTTCATGGCTTTCCAGGCTATGAGCATGTTCTTCACTTCCTGCTGCGTCATCGCTGCTTCCTCAGGATTCTTCTTCACTTCCTGCTGTGTCATCGCTGCTTCCTCAGGATTCATTGTTTAACAATTGTTTGGTAGTAACAAATAATATTACAAAATATTTACAAAACTACAAAGTAAACCCAATATTTGAAAGTAAGAAATTGTTTGTATGTTTAATTTATCTCATGCTGAAATAAAATTGAAATAATTCCAGGAGGGTAGTTCAGAATGAACTAATAATCTTTGGGAAAATATAAACAAAGTCAGAATATAAATAGAAAATGAAAGTAGGATGCACTTCCGCTAAGTGCTGCACTTCCGGTCAATAAATGCACTCAAAATATTTTATCTTACTGCTGAAAAACAAAATACTATTTACAACCTGCAATAAAGAAGACTTTCAATCTTTTTTTACTATATAGAGTAAGTTTGGTAGACGTAAAACGACTCAAAAAACAGACCTAAATTATCAGCAAATAATTTCAATACTGAAAACAAACAAGAACTTTGTCAATATGAACTTACTTGTCGATCCAAATCAGCTGATTTTACTTTGATGAAATGAAGTGCAAATAATAAGATAAATACGAGGTTTTAAGCAGAAATATTTACCTGGGAACTTGGACTCTGTAAGATTATAACACAGAAACACAAAATCTAAATGCAAAGATTGTTGTTGAAGTTTTAAAATAAAATTAAAGTGCTGAAAACAAAAAATTCAGAAAAACCCGAATCACGTTTTGTAAACTTCCGGTTTATGAATGAACGGATCTCGAGCTCGATCGGAATTCGCAAAACAAAACCGAACTCGATTGAAATACGGAGATGAAACCGAACCCGATCTAAATTGATACGTATGAAATAATACTAACTCTAATCTAAATGTAAATAATAGGTACAAATGGGATTTGGGGGTAATATAGGGGGTTTGGGATTAACTACCAGACAATTCAAAAACCACTGATAACACTGAAGCAACTATGACCTCACAAAATATCACGACAAACTCAAATCAACCAACTTGAACACAACCAATGTAAACTTGTAAATTCAACTATTGTAGTCTTATTGTCTCGTCTGTAAAATGTCAGTTGAAAGAGATAGCAGTTAAATACTAACTAATACTGGGAATGGAATGAAGGAAATATGTGCACTGTTAATTACACAACTTACCAGGCTCTCACTGAGTCACTCTCACTGCAGCTAGTTCTTCTTACATTTTAAAGTTCTAATGATACCAATATGTGCACAGTAAAAATAATAAACCCAGTTATGACGGACTCAGACAGACAATAATCAGAACTGGTCTATAATAATATTGCTAGCTATAGCTAATTAGAGGCCTTTCAAAAATATTTACACCACTGATTGATAATAAATATAACTGAAACTTTACATAGAAAAAAAATATATATATATAAACAAAATTTAACTTTACTGGTGCACCAAATTCTAATATCTACAGTTTTTAAACATGCATGTAACTCATCAGCTGGTAAAGATAAATATCACAGAGAAATTATTGCATGCAGTCTCACACTGTCAAATGCACTACACACCGGTGTCACTGATGATCCTACGGAATGTCACTTGTTAGGCGCGGATCAAAGTTTGTAACTTCAGTGTGACACCATGCAGTCACCACT
>NW_026924519.1:0-24044 GCF_032062105.1 Saccostrea cuccullata | reverse complement strand
GCAATTCTTTTGTGAACAATGGCGTCATTTACGTCACAAAGGAGTTATTATTGCTGTGATTTTATGTAGAAGTGTGAAATGATGGCTCGTTAACATATCAAAAAGTACACCATTGCCTGCTTGGATGTCCAATTAATAGTCGCCGCAGCTTTATTTGTTTTTACCTGAAAGTTTTACATAACACATATATAACTGGAAAAGTAATCTGAAATGAAATTATTGTAATGAAGGAGGAAATTTGAAATTAAGGAAATTACGACTTTTGAGAACACGCTCGTAAGGCCTCAATATTTATTATGATATACCGTGTATTGCATTACTTATTGAACGACCCACGTATATGTAACAAACATTCTGTGAAAGTCTAATTCAATTTCACTCAGTGATAAGAGAGGAGTTGCCGATAAGAGATGGCTACCTTAAAGCGTAACGGACTGTCGGATGAACAGACAGACGAACGCACGGACATCTCCTACAACTTTTCAAGTGGGGGGGGGGGTATACAAAAGAATCTGTGAAAGTTTCATGAAATTTTATTCAGTTGTACATGAGGAGTTGCGGATAAGAGATTGGTACACTTCAGTATTATAGAAAGAATGGCAGTGTACATGATTTGCTTTTGGTAACCCAAAATATGTGTCGGATCAAAAAGAAAAATAGGAGGTGCACAATGGCACTATGTAACAAAGTTTCTTTGAAAGTTTCATTAAATTTCATTCAATGGTATAATAATAGGAGTTTCGGATAAGAGATGGGAACCCACGGACAGACATCCCGATTATTATATACCCTCCTGCTTTTCAAGTTAAAAAATAATTAATTTGAATAAAAAAATTGATTTAGAAGCAAAGGTTCACAAAAAAGAGAAAATAAAAAGAAAAACAAAGCCAATAGAATATAAAAAAGCCCACATCTAGATTGCAATAGCATTCCAAGAGAAACAATCAACCTAAAAGCAACATAACCAACAACAAAGACAACCAACCCAACGACGCTGAAAACAATAGTTGTTAGTTAAAATCACGTTGTAATATCGAAATATTCTGTTCTCATTTAGATAAATTCTATTATCCACAGTTTACAATTGCATAAAATTTCAAAGGAAATTGAGATGAATAAATTCATTAGATGTAAATATCTTTTGGTGTCATCACTTAAATTTTCAAACGTTTTATGATTTCCTTTATTCAACTTACGTAGAAGGTTTATTAATAAAATGACAATCTTTTTTCGTAAAAGGACAAAATTATCAATCAATTGCATATCATATCCTTAAGTTTTCACTCCAACCTGTCTTTCACAGACTTTTACTCGACACACACGGCCATTGCACATGGAAGGATCTATATTTTAACAACGCCTGTCGTGACACGGGAACATCGTTTCTTGAAAGTTTATCCAGAAGACTTTTCAATTCAATTCAATTCTTTATTTGCAAAAGACATACGTCTTATAGCATTTATACAATATAAACAAAAGAAGTAAAGGAAATAATGGCTGGTCAGTTTTGTAAACCCTTATGAAACATGAACATATATACATCTAAACTCATTTTAACAGTCTTTACAGTTCATGTGGAGAATGACATGTAATAATTAAAGCAGATATAATCATATCAATCATATAATAATACATAGTAGTAACAAATCAGCAAATGACACACCATTACATTATTAAATCATTTCTAAGCGCGAGGGCTTTATAGATAAACTTCCCTAAACTACAGAGTTCTTTTACATTATTCACACTTAGCAACTGTATTAATTTGTACATAGATGGCCTATACCAATAATATTTTTTCAAAAACTTTGTCCGCAATGTTGAGTAAATTGGGCAAACAAGTAAAAAATGGTATTCATCTTCAATTTCTGTAGTACATACTTTACAGAATCTTTTGTCTCTTGTTATATTTTTATGCCTACCAGTTTCAATAAACAGATTATGCGAAGACAACCTCATTTTAGAAATACATTTTTTGTACACCTTTGGTATTGATTTTTCTAAATAATATTGCAAGCAAAAATTGTCAATTAAATGTTTATAAATATAACATTTTGATTCTATTTGCATTTTGCTATATAGGGTCTGTATAAAGTGATCATTAAGTCTTTGACGAATGATTGGCAGACAGATCCGACTATTCAGATTCCTTTGGTCGTTCCACATATACCCAAGGCCCAAACAATGTAATTGCTCCTTGATAAATTTTGCCCAACTTTGATAATTTTGCTTATCATTTTCACAACTACAATAAGACCAATCATAAGCAGCTCTTAATATACAATTTTCAGACTGTAATAATTTAAACCAGAATTTAAACATTCGATAAATACGAAAAAGGTACATGGGTAGACGGCCTGTCTCAAAGTACAACATGGACGTGTTTGTAGTTTTACGGACACCAAGTACATATCGTATAAACTCAAGATGAACCTTTTCAATGTCTTGGCCTTTGTGGGATCCCCAAACTTCACATCCATAGTTTAAGATACTACACACATAGGTATCAAAAATAGAAAACAAAGTACAATGATTTAAGTAAAGCTGCTTCATTGTTGATTTAAGAGCGAACATAGCCTTGCGACCTTGTGCCGCTAATTGTTTTTGGGCATTAAGGAATTTACAGTTATAATTAAACACAATGCCTAAATAGACAAACTGGTCCACTATTTCTATATTTTCACCATTATAAGTCCATTTTTCATTTGCGCGGACTTTCCCACCATTTCTAAAAACAACAACTTTAGTTTTTGATACATTTACATCTAGACCCCACTCGTGCGTATATATTTCTAGTGTATTTAACATGCTCTGTAATTCATCAATTGATTCTGAAAACAATACCATATCATCTGCATACATTAAAAGATAAAGGCTTAATAGCTGCAAATCAGTAGGCGTGTTACCCTGCTTTATGAACTCATTCTCAAGATCATTAACATATAATACAAACAGCATGGGCGATAAAACTTCCCCTTGTAAAAGACCAACATGACTTTCAAAAAAATTAGATATACGATCAGAGGATTTTACACAGCTTCTAATTCTAGAATACATGGAACGAATAATTGTAAGAAGTTTCCCTTGTATACCATAATGCTTCAGTTTTCTATATAATTTTTCCCTAATGATGGAGTCAAAAGCCTTCTTATAATCAACAAAACAACAATAAAACCGTTTTTTAGTTTGGATTGCTTTTGATACAAGACAATGTAGAGCAAATATTGCTTCTGTAGTACCTAACATAGGTTGAAAACCAAACTGTGCATCTGTAATAACACTATTAGATGATGCCCATAATATAAGCCTTCTATTCAGTATTGAGGTGAACAATTTACAAAAGCAACTAATAAGACTTATACCTCGATAATTATTGGGATCGTCTGGATTACCCTTCTTAAAAACTGGCACAATAATTGCATCAGACCATTGTGTTGGAAAATAACCAGATATTAATATACGATTAAAAATAATATGCAAACATGGTAAAAAAATATCCTTGAATTCTATAAAGTATTCATTCAAAATATAATCAAGGCCATGAGATTTTTCTCGTTTAAGACAATCTATAGCATCCGATATTTCTTTTTCAGTGATTTCAGTATCTAATTCTTCAAACACGGTATTTCCTCTGTCCACGGGGGATTCGTTATCCATATTGATAGAAGATGTTGATAAATCTTTGAAATGCCTTTGGAATATTTCCAAATCAATTGATGTATGAATTTGTTTTCTTTTTCGAAAATGCTTATAAAATATTTTTGGGTTATCTTTCCGGAGATGATCCAATAAATCGCCTTCTTTCCGTAAGTACTGGCGTCTAAGTTTTGCTTCAGAATGCTTGTAATTTCTTTTTGCCTCGGTTAAATTCAAGTGGTTTTCTCTGTTTTTCTTATTATTAAAACGGGTGAGTGCTGAGCGATATATCCTATACTTTTCTTTTAATTCTACATTGAACCAAGGTTTGTCTGGTAATTTCACACATGAATGAGAGCTTATTCCACCTGGATTTTGAACCGGTTTTGTAGGCCTTTTGTTAACTTCAAAATAAGGTCGCATAAGGTCAGTCAAACGTGTTGTAAACAAATCGATCGATACATCTATACTAGACTGGGACTCCGACGGGGTATTTTGTAAACATGACACAAGATCTTCAGAATTCTCAATTAAATCTGACCTGGCTTGGGAAATCAAATTCTGATTCCAGACGAATTGAGTAGAAACTTGATGTTCACTTTCACTATGCACAATTGAGTTACATATAATATTTTTTGATTTCAATCTAAGATGAAGAGGCGCATGATCTGAATACATGTTAAAATTTGCAACAATAAACTGATCAATTTGCGGAAATACATCAGGGGTAGTTATAACATAATTTACAACACTCATGCCCCTTGGGCCAACAAATGTATAATCTTTGTCCATACCCAACTTATGACGCCCATTCAAAATTCTCAGCCCACTACTTTTACAAAGTGATAATAATTTGTTACCCAGATCATTAACAACCATATCAGGATTTGTTCTACTTTGTATATGTGTATCCACGCCATAAAATAAAACTTCACTCAATTCTCTCAAAACATCATCATGTAATATATCATGCATTATGAAATCATTTGCGCTTGCTGTTCTTGCATTAGTGTCACCAATCAAGATAACTTTCCCAAAATTCATATATTCAACAATTTGGTTTTCGAGATCACTGAATATATCGCAATCATACGTTTGGTAGAAATTAGAACTGCTTGGTGGTATATACACACAGGCCATATACATATCTACAGGGCTTTGTAATATACATTTATCAAGCTTAAGCCATATAACAGTGTCATACATATTTTCAAGAACAGATACATATTGCTTAATATTTTTACGAATAAAAATAATACAACCTCCACCTTGCTTAGATTTTGAAAATTTTCTAGGAAAAACAAAACTATAAAACCCTTCCACCTCAACAGAGAACTCCTTTTCAATCCAACATTCTGTTAGGAGGATAATGTCATACGAAAGGATAAAACAACGGAAATTTTTGTCGTTGAATTTAGACGAAAACCCTCCGTTTATGTTCCAACTTATTATTTTTACACTAACACAATCATTCTCCACTATCTCCTAGGTATCCTGTGTTTGGCACTCCACGGGCTCGTCTTCATCGTGTTCATCTCTGTCACCCTCAGTTTCCCCTATGGTCCCTCCCTTGTACAGTTTACCGCTGATGTAGAGTTTATCGTACTATAATAGACTTACAACTACCACTTCAAAATGCTGAGCGCTTGTCGAACGAACACTTGCTACCTATTTTTATACCCCGCTTGAAAAGTGGGATGGGTAAATAGTGATCAGGATGTTAGATTCTTTGTTACTTAATACCATTGTGCACCTTCTATTTTACTTTTTGATCTGACATTTATTTCGGGTTTCCAAGAGTAAATCATGGACTCTGTCATTACAATCATATAGGGCGGGAATATCATAAACTGAGCTCAGTGCTCACAGTGCCTCTAGTTTAAAATCAACTTCAGTTGGCCTGCAGTTTGACCCCACGACCTTCGTTCATATAACCGAATGGGCTACCCTGAATGTGTTACATAACGTTAGTGTATTCAATGATATTTGCTAATATGTTCATCGCATCGAACATAGAACTTGCAAAATGTTGACTTTAAACAGTCCTTGTTTCCTTCATCAAAGAGAAAGTATCCATGAGTCTGATCCTGTACCATATTTTGTGATATTTCATGTCTCCGACATACCGATGGAATAGTCGTGTACGAGAGAATTTAACTCTTTTAGGGAAAAGCGTTTCAGATATGTTGAAACCAGCGTGTTTAAGATAAAGGATCTTTGATGCTATAAAATGCAGCTTCACTGTACACATTGAAACAAAACTCTGTTTGATATAACAGGAAGGAATCTGCAATGAATTAACTGAAACGTGACTTACCGTCTACTGAAAATGGCAGAACATAGTGAGAGAGATTAGCTCATCATATTTACATTTCTCATTGTTTTCTCTTAAATGACTCTTGGGAAAGTTTGGTTAGTTGATTTCTTGATTATTTGATTTGAATTTAATTTTCGCCAAGTGAAAGATCAAATACCTAAAATGCATGTTAATCTCGTGCAGCTGTCTTTGAGTCTGGCATCATTAGGCAAGTACTACTGAAATTGATACATGAGGCCGTGGTTGAACAAGGGTTTTCCCAAATACTTGATATTTCTATCACATTCGTAATTTCTATTGCTATTAATAAATAAGCGTTGATTGGTGAATGTGATACACCAACAGAATATAGGGTTCCTTTGAAGTATATAAGGCATTATACTCAATAATTTATTTATCTGCAGTCTTAAAATAAGTTAAATAATATGGATAAGCTCTTGGCCTTGGTTGTAATGACCATACTATTCCATGTGGCCCTGACGATCGGTAAGTTTACTTTATACGTTATATTCTCTATCTCTTTCCTTTGATCATAATTAAATGTTTCTTTTCACAATAATATTTGAGTTGCAATTCCATTCAACGTCTGAAAAAAAAATTAAATGCAAATAAATACATTATTTCGTGTCACTACCAATGGCTTTTCTTCCCATCAAATATATGCTATTAGTTAGTTTGTTTGTTGTTTTTTTTTTATCAGAGATGATAATATAACTTTACGGAGTTGACTGTTACATTTTTTTTTACGTTTATTAATATATCTTATGAGCGGAGAAAATACATGTATATTAAAATATATTGAAACATCAGCTGTATCAGTAAAAAACATATTTACAGGGTAATGAAATATATATTTTTTTCGTCTGTTACAGATTTAGGATATGATGAATTTGGAGACTGCATAGAATACGATATTTCAAGAAGAGGTCACGGTGGAGGATATGAAGGATTGAAAAGAGGATCAGGAGGATTTAGAAGATTTGGAGGAGTCTGGGGATTTGGAGAAGGATACGGGGGATGAAGATAATATGGAGGATTAGGAAGATTTGGGAGATTCGGAGGACTACGATACAAGGAGCTTTAAAAACCAAACTTATTCACAATTAAGCGGAAAATTGTATTTGAAATATTTGTAATAAAATATTGGATCTAACATCAGCTTTGTTTTGATATAAAATAAAATCCTTATATCATGTGCATAAATGGATAAATGATCTAATTCTAATACAGTTATCTACTATGTGTACTGAGTACCAAAGCGGGTTTTGACTTCTGGAAAGTACTTGAATTGCTACTATTTGTGAAAAGCTTTCAACGGATAGCTTCTCCTTTCGCCTCTTCGCAATTAATCCAATTTCTGTACCTTGTCAAATGAATTTACTTATTTTTATAGAGGAAACAAACATGATTTTAAACCCGTTTATTTGATATTATATAAATGGTGCCTGTTTTGGAGGGTAACATTTGAAATTGACACCCCTCGGAAAACCATTGTCAACCTCCGCTGACGCGTCGGTTGACGATGGTTTTCCTTGGGGTGTCAATTTCAAATGTTACCCTCCAAAACAGGCACCATTTATTTTATTATACTGAATGTCTTATTGATTTAGGACGTCAGCAAAAAAAAAAGCCGTCGATCGTCTTTACGTTCATGTATAGAAAGCTTTCACACTCACCGGTTCACTAATCTCCTTATTGTTTGTTTGATACTCGAATTAGAGTCATTTATCATATAAAGTTTCGTTATTTCTGGCTCGCAAGCATGTTTCCTACACTCGCAAGCATGCCGTTTGCCGTTTGTTGTTTTCAGGTAAGCTATATCGGACGCAAGCTTTCATTGACGTCAAGTTAATTCAGGTTCTTTCAAAGGCGCAACTGACGTTTTGAGAATTCTACGGTGAACCGTACGCGCATAATTTCCACGCATGTGGCATTACCGTTGTGTTACCCGTTGTCACGTGTGTTGCTAAGGCTCAGGGTAATCGAACGGATTGTTAACTGCGTCTAAACCAATCAGATTTTAGTATTTAACATGAAAGTATAATAATAGTGATTGTTCGTCGTGGTGTATGTAAAAGCAGCAAGGGGTCACCAAGCGTATAAGGCGATCCCAAATAACAACAAGCAGCAGCAGCAAACATCATGAAAGCACAATATTAAATGTACTCATAATAAACATAATAATGGTCGTTACGGGTATACAACGAATGGTAAATAACCTTAAAATTATATTTCATGTATCTTAAATAAAGTTAACATGATTGTATATAGTTATCATTACGGGTTAGGCTGACCGCCAACGTTACTAAAATTATTTTAACAAGAAGTTAAAGCAGTACATGAAATTTGTTGAAAACGGTACACACTTTGCACAACAACTGAATTTGTTTAAGCAAGCAAAGCAGACCAATTTATGAATTTGTTGAAAGCAGTACAAATTTTCACAGTAAATGAGTTTGTTTTAAGCAGCTGCAGTACAATGAATTATAGCTTCAGTTGAATGGCTGGCTAATTGTATTCGGCGCGCCAGCGCGTCCATCTGATCCAAAATACAAAAGTATTTACTCTCTTCATTAAAACACTCAAATGACAGCGATTTTCTTAAAAATTTACGCATTATCGTTTATATTCAATTCGACAGCCCGAGTCCGATTGTAATTTTTTGTTAGGTGGATCCAGAAATTTTTCCCAAGGAGGCTCAAATCGCAAAGGAAAGAGGTCCGAGGCAAAGTTTTATAGCAATTTTACGATGTACGTTTAAATAAATTTGAATTTTCTAGGGTTACGGATCCCTTTTGATCCATGCATGCCTTACCACAATGTGTACTAGTGTAATCAATTTACTCCAATCTCTCTCTCTACATACTTGATATATTTTCTCCAAACTTTAAATATAGCACTTAAAAATATTTAGTGCTTTGGTTTTTATAAATTTACTTTATGTAAAACACATGGGCGTCGGAACCGGGGGAAGGGGGGGGGGGGCTTACAAAGATAGGCATCATATAGGTATTAAACATTGGGGCGTAGGTTTAGCCTATATAATGGTAAGGGTAAGTGGTAGTGTTTGAAAGAAAAACTTGGTACTGAAAGAAGTTCGACCCCTCCCCCCCTCCTCCGGGAAATAGGATTTTCGTGTTTAGACAATAGACATTTCCCCCCTTATTTTTTGCTTGTTGAGATTTTTCAAGTTCAGTATTTTCTCTTTGACTAAGCCCCCCTCCCCACTTTCAATTTGTTTCCAACGCAAATGTAAGAAATTAAAATTTACCAGTATTACGTTTTGACCCTAGATTCTAGAACCTCCTTTTTAAAGACTTCATTTTCATGGCAATAAGCTGCCATATATTGGTATCAGTGTTTGAAAGAGATTCCTTGTTACGTTTTAAAATACCACTACTACTAAAAATTAACTTGTTTTAAGAGAATGGGGAGTAACTTTAGTTACAGAAATGGCTTTGCTATTAATAGCCCCTTTAAACAAACTTTTGGTCAGTAAAATATCTTATTATATTGTAATTTATTGTATAAAACTTGAACAGAGAAAAATCTTACACTTTTTGGCATATCATTCTAATACCCCATTCATACGACGAAAATTTGCTTATGTGTGCAGATTAACACATGAGTAAATCTGCACACGTAAGTAAAAGTTAATTTACTATGCGTTCAGACGAGATGTATGTGCTTTAAGTAAATCCTTATATTTTCATAATAAATAAGGAGATGCACCGATTCAAAATTGAGGATATTTATAGAAAAAGATTTTTTTCTTGCTATTTGGATATAAAACTAATTTTTGAATGTTCCTCAAAAAACTAGGGGGAATCCGATCTGCTGACTTATTGACTTATACGAAAAAACGTACTTCATTTTTGCGCTTTGGCCCCAGTTCTAAAGAGTTTGTAGAAGAGCCGCTTGGTGTAAAGAAAAAGATGGCTCTTGTCATCTACTGGTTGGTATCTTCAGCAGAAGTAGAAGGATTGAAAATCTTTTTGGTGTTTGGATGTCTACAGTTCTTCGGGTTTGCAAGGTCATTACATAATATCTGCTATAATATTTTAAGTATTTTTTAGAAGAATGAAATGGGAGAACCGTCTAAAGAAGTCTTTAAACAATACATATACTGTAGATCACTATATTTTCGCGACACTTTATTTTTGCGAGATTGTCATTGATTCTTTATAAGCGAGACAAAATTTTCACGAATTGTGGTCGTCGCTCTATATAATCTTAAGAAATTCTATTATAGGCGAGAATTAAATTTTCGCGAGCATACCGTCTCGCGTAATTACGCGGAAATAAAGTTCTCGCGAATAAAAAGTGATTTACAGTATGTGAATAGGAAATAACCACGAATTTCCTAGAAATCCAAGGCGAGATGATATGCCAAGGAGGATATTTAAGAATAGGTTGTTGAAAATCCTGTAACGTCAATTGATATGTCAGTAGATTGCCTTGGTGTATAAACAGAAAGGTAAAAGAACGTCATCAAGAGCTAATCTTTAATGGGACCCGGGCTATTGATGTAATGCATATATTCCTAACATAGCTCCAGAACATTCCCAGAGAGACTACTTGAATAATAAAGGGACTACATATTGATCCTACCATGGCAGAAAGGGAGCAAGATGCTAGCGTTTTTGCAAAAGAGGAGACAGGAAATATTGCATCCTTGTTTTCAGAGTTAAAAAAGTCATTTGTGGAGAGTACAATACTGGTACAACCCAACGAATGCTTTAAAGACTTGATTTTTGGCAACAGATGTACCCAATTCAACATTCAATTTACTTTCAGCTATCGCTGAAGTACAGCAAAGATTTTTAGTTTTGCTTTCTAGTTGCCATGTTTTCAGACTACATAGTATTTTACACACAACAATGCATATACATGTACGGCCGAAACAACAATTAAAATGGAGATTTATGCAAAAAATAAAAACAAAATTCGTACATAAGTAAATTTGCTGCGTGTTCATACGACAAAATTTACAGAAAAAAAATAATAATTTGCGACAACATGAATGCAAAAGTTAATTTGCACCTAGTCTTGACCAGGTGTAAATTAACTCAACTGTGCAGAATTTGCATGTGAGCAATTGAGATTATACGACAAAAATTGCACATGTTAGTAAATTTACCTATGAGTAAAATATACTGAGGTATGCAAATCATGTCGTATGAATGGGGTATTAGTGATATACATGTTTGTGTATAGATGTGATAAACTTAAAAATGGATTGCATCCTATGAAATTCCTGCCTTTGTGACAACAAGTGCTGCATCATTGAAAAAAAAGTGTTTAAAAACAAAGTAACGTCAGTTAAATAGACTTCAGAGCTAAAGGTGGGATAATAAGGTTGTGATGAAGAAATATACATGGAATAAGAAGATAACTAGGCACGTACCAATGAAATATTTATCAAGTACATTGAAAGTTGCACATATTTTGTATGAGTTTAAATATAATAGGGTATGACTATTTATTGTAAAAATAACATTAAATATTATATAAAAGTACCCAAAGCATAAATAATGACATGATTCTAATTATATCAATAATTTATAGTATAGACATATTATCAATCTTATTTAATTCAGATGTTGATAAAAGTTATTCAGTTAATTGATAAAAATCATATTATATGTTAACCAAATTAAACTAGAGCAATTCTGTATATGACAAAAGCTATTACCTCATAACAGCTTTTTAATTGTGTGCTTGAAAAAAAGAAGGAGGAGGGGGGGGGGGGGTTAACAGTTATTGCAATGCAAGGCATTTCATCAATTTTTAAAAGAATTAATTTCATTTATTAATCTTTTTTTTTTTTTACATGTTGACCTTACGAAATCATATCGCTAAACTGAACACGTGACAAAACTGCGATTTTCTTTTAGATTTCAATTTGTGCAGGGCTGAAATTTGTTGATGCAAGTTTTTTTGAATGTGGATCGATGATCGTGGATGAATGTGCCCTTTCATTAAGGTATCCGATCTATATTAGCCTCTGATATGTATGGGCTGAATATTAAGTGATTTAGAACTAATTTTCATCTTTTGGT
Organism: Saccostrea cuccullata; assembly: GCF_032062105.1. Lineage (NCBI taxonomy): Eukaryota > Metazoa > Mollusca > Bivalvia > Ostreida > Ostreidae > Saccostrea > Saccostrea cuccullata. The sequence continues at coordinate 12,029 of NW_026924519.1, read as the reverse complement.
ATCAGAATGTAAGAGTGGGACATGTCCTAATTTATGACCTTTACCTGCCCTTGATGAGTTATCTCCCTTTGATTTTACTAAATAAAAATTAATTTTAAAAAATCTGTCTGTTAAAAAATCATTTTGGATTGATTTTCTATTCCCAATGATCAAATACATCTTTCCACCACAGCATTTTTTTTTTTATATTTGTCGTTAAGTATTTAGTTTTTTTATCTAAAAAAAATTTCCTTCCTTCCAAAGACTTCAATGCAATCTTTAATAATTAATTTATTGTAAGGTAATAAAATTTTTAAAAATTTCTCTTGGTAATTCCCTTTCTACTCCAAAATGCTTTAAAATACAAATGACAAAATTTCGTGAAAATTTTGTCTCACTAATAAAGAGACAATGACTATCTCGCGAAAATAAGGTGTCGCAAAACTTAAGTGATCTACAGTAATATTAGGATATTTTACAAACTATTGATATATGGACCTAATATGGGTCGGATACATTAAGAGAATTGAAGTTATTGCAAAAAATTGAAAGAACTAATTAATTAGAAATTTATTTTTTTAATATCAGATTATTTTATTGCAACAAAGAAAAAATAAATAAATTCATTTATATTAAGAATTTTTTATCATAGCAAACACTGTCACAGTTGAATTTAAGCCAAATTTATAATACAATGTGTACACTTTACTGAAACAATATGTAATGAGGGAATACATTAAGGTTTATAGGGAAATATGGCAAATTTCAGTGGAGAGTAGTTCCTTTTACGTACATGCAGAAACTGGAGATATGTAAAATGGTCGTTATTGAAATCATAGATTTATGTGCCCAAATTATAGCTGAGAAAGAAAAATATTATATTTGATTTTGTCATATTTTGAGGACATCTCAGTATTCCATTTATCACAGACTTTATGTTCTGGAAAATATTTTTAAGAATCTTTACAAATAGTTTTAGATAAAAATAAGTTATTTAACTTGAAAAAAGATATTAATACAAATAAATCAAGCCCCCCTTTTGTAACATATTGGAGGAGGGGTGGTAACATTTTATCCCCCTTTCACTTTAACCCAAGAAAACTATTTCAGATCAATATCTTTTTCCTGTCATATATCGATGTATACTTAAGGTAATATTACACTCACTTTGAGTCAAAATGAGCATCTCTGTTGATTGAATTTCAAAAGCTTATAGGGAGTTCACTCCCAGGGGCATAGCCCCTACGGACAGTGTTTTGGACCTAATACAAGTAGGGGGTGGTTTGTATAAATTATATGCTTTCCATCTATTGCACTTCCCTTAATTCTTAAAAATTAATCTTTATTTGTTGTTTTCTACCGTATACAATGTAAATGTCTAAATTTTTCAAATTGGTATTTTATACCTAAAATTTATTATTTATAACTTTACAATAAACCTCCAAAGTTGACCGAAACACCATTTTGTCCGTGAAAGAGTTGATTTTTGCATGAATTTTGGCCAAGAAGTCCTTCAGGGCAGGACCCCCTAAATAAAATTGTGATATCTTAATAGGTTGGAATGTAAGGAATAAGATAAGATTTTTTAGGGGCACCCCTGGGCCCTGGCCTAGGGTTGAAATTCACAAAAACCTACAAAAAACTAAGGAAACCTGATTTTGATTTATACGTTAAATACTTTAGACAGTCAGACTAGTTCAGTTGATATATGTGCTGACTTTTACACCGTGAAGACTTTTTTTAAAGTCGGGGGTTCGAATTTTTTTGAAGTTTTAAGTTTTCGTCTTTTTAAGATTAATCTATTTTTAAAAAAATACTTGTGTATTTCTTTTCCATCTTATCATGCCCATTCTTGATATAAGAAACACTATAAAAGAGAGATCAAATCGTAACAATCTAATGTATAGCTGTCAGTCAGGCGGAACAAACCTCAGCACATGTATAAGCACACTTTCTCCGAGGACAAGAATAAATCACTATGTGTTACTCGATAAAGGTATTCTTGGAAGCATTGAGCTGTGGCGAATTTCAGTTGTATAAATACCTTAGAATTTAATCACATTGATTTTGGCTACATGCATGTACACAAGTATATCGGTAACTGTACTCTCTTGGATTTCATTTAGGTCTATATAATTAGGACAAATTAAGGGGGGACCTATGTCCGAAAAGTCTTTGTGTGAAATTTTCAGAACTTTGACATTTCTTTCCTTACCACTTACTCTTAATTTTTAGGTGTTAAAACAAAATCTTTATATGCTTATTTTTACACAAGACACGTGCAAAAACAGTGTGAAATGCTAAAAATAGATTATTTTCAGACATTATTGTTTTACCCCAAATATGCGCTTAAAAGAACATTACATGTCAAATCACATTCAAAATCAACGGGAATTTAATTAATATGCCTTGTATCTTTAAAATGGAGCAAATTCATTGTAATTCATCTCGCATGAAAAATTATGTAGGAGCACAATGTAAGTATCACCTCGTTTTTCTTGTCGTATTTTTTACAATTCCGACATGCATGACAGGCAATATCCTAAAAAATCTTTGTGTGAAAATGTTGTAATTAATATTTTTTGAAAGATTGATTGATTGATTGTATATTGTTTAACGTCCCCCCGAGAATTTTTCACTCATATGGAGACGTCACCGTATGCCGGTGAAGGGCTTCAAATTTTGACCTTTACTCGGCACTTAGGGCCATTGAGCAGTGGGGGATCTTTATCGTGCCAGCGCCTGCCGCTGACACGGGGCCTCGGTTTTTAAGGTCTCATCCGAAGGACCCGCAACTTTCACTTCAAAGTGCCGAGCGCATGGCAAAGGAACAGTTGCTTCCCATTTTAACGACTAGGTCGGTGGCGGTCGAGATGCGAACTCACGACCTCCCGATCACGGAGCAAGCGCTCTACCGACTGAGCTACCGTGAACGGTAAAAAGAGATGATTCATCTCTTTATTTTAAAAAAAGAAAAAAGTATACCTTTATAATATAATAAACGAGAAATATGACGTTTTCTTTTATTTTTTAAATGTGTCATAAATATTGACCTTTCTCTGCACTAAAAAAAGGTAAGTAAGCACTGACAGACATCTCAATATGAAACTATTTTGTAAAAAAGAAAGAGTGTTTTGTTTTGATTAGAAGGAATTTAAACAGATTAGAGGGGTTATATCAAAAAGTTCGTGGACTAGCGTCATAAAATTAAACCCGCTTTAGGCACATCAATGAATTCTAAAATATCTAGTTAGCATCATCTTTTCTATCTAAGAATAAACCATAAACCAGTAAATTTTATTTTTTAATAAATTAGTAATGTTTTTGTCAACAATGGTATGTCCAGGCGGCGCAACCTTCGAACACGACGTTTTTGCGACCTATGTTGTAACTGAGAAAAACTTTTTTATATGATCATTTGACATCCAAAATTCCCGTTAATTCGGGTATGTGTCGGGACACAATTGTTCCATTAAATATGAAATTTTTACTTCATTTTGGAAGTTATATGAAATTTTATCGAAAAAAATTTTCACGGAATGTCAAAACAAATGAGGCCTTGAAAATTACGTCAAACGGGGGGAGGGGTTTCCGTTTCCAACATTCTATAAAGTTTTGCCCCTGAAAAAACTGGTATGACCTAGAATATGTTGAAATTGGCTAAAAAGAGAAATAATATGCATCCAGAGTACTTGTCTTTTAATGTCAAAATAGATTCAAGAGAGAAAAAGGGATACACAGATAATGTCGATTTGCAGTCAAGGTGTGAAAAATCAATCACGTCAAAAATGACGTTGATCATGTATTGTAGATATTGAACTCCCAAAAGCAAAATATGCCGTCACAATCAGGTACAGATCTCTTCCAATGTATTAATCCATTTGAAATATTATATTCATTGAAGGCCACTTTTCATGACATTGTAAAGTCATATAAACAAGGCGGGTTTAAGTCCTTACTCAGCTCCACGGAATCTCATCAAAAAAGTGTATGAGATATAAGAAGCGGACATTGAAAAAACAATGACGTTATCGCTACGTCAAGAAAAATAAACAACGACAGCGCCGGGTGATCATATAATGTCGTTTTAATTTTATAATAATTTTGCAAATAATTAACGTATCAGGCTAAAATTTTAAAAAATTATTTATTTTTTGTTGTTTTATGTTACATATAAATTTTTAAAGCACAGACTACATAGTACTAATTTTATAGCCTCAGTCCACGAACTTTTTGATATCCCCTCGTAATTCTTTTCCTCTTCATTCCAATTATTCTGTTTCTCCCCTCCCGCATTTCCCCGTCTCACCCAACACCTATTAGAACCTAGGAATGACTTTATACAATAAAATCTATATGTCTATAAATCAATAAACAAATATAAGTACAAGTACATTTGATAAATTTGTTTTCATAGTTTTATCCAGAAAATACAATAATGGTAAACCTAAAACTAAACATGTTTCCTGATTTAAGCTGCTTTTCTTTGCTGAATTTTACTTAAATCTCTTTGGACCAACAGCATGCGCATATCATCGAGGTTTTTTCTTCAAAAATTGGAAATTGCTATGAATTATCAACCAAAGGAACAGAATTTTTTTATTAGCAAACTCCATAAGTCAAAAAAAGACTGTTAATAATGATGAATAAATTTTCTTTTTTATAAATTCTGTAAAACGTTATTGTTTATCAACAATGTCATCCCTATATCACAGTTGCAAAAGTCAACAGGAAAAAACAAACGTAGCTATTGTGACGTCACATAACGCTGCTTTGACGTAGAACGACATAGGCCCCCCCCCCTTAAGGTAGGTCGCGGGGTTACTGCATAAAAATTCTTACGAGAAAACTTTATCCTGAAAATTTGGTAAAATGTTCCTTAGAATTTAAAGCGTATCATCAGCAATTTTTATTAAATTTGCCTAAGTAGTTTTAATGTTATAGTACTGTAAACGCGGTATAGTTTTTAATCCTTTTTGACGCTTTTTCCATTGAAATATATGGGGAAAAAGACGTTTTTAAGCCAATTTTGTGAAAATAGTTTTTTTTTAAAAAGGTTGGATAACTTTTTAAGGACGTAGACAAATTATTCATGAATCTCAGAATGTCAAGATGAGGTAAAATCAAAACCATTGATATAAAAAAATCAATATGTCTTCTCGCTAGATTTTTTGCTAAATAATTTCAAAGTTTACTTTAAAAATGCTAAAATTTGGCGTTTAGTGCGTTGTTAATATCTACAACGTCATTTGTTGAACGTAGTCACGTTTACAGTACAAGTATAAATATCTTGACCTTTGGAATATGCAAGAATTAAAAGGTGATATCGATACAAAATTTAATTTTATTCATCATTTAATTTATTGCGGAGACATATTAGCATGACCAGCAACTTATTTTCACTGTATTGTGAAATTCATATTCTGATCACAAAGTCAGAATGAAAGGTATAAATAATCCTCGTGCAGCGATATTAACATGCAGCGGCAATGTTCACCTCGAGTGAAGAAATATTAGTACCTGTATTTTTAGGAAATGCATGGTCAATAGGATTTCAGGCATAAAACAAACATTTGATCACTTTACTGGTATTTGAAAACGGTAGGAAAAACCCCAATAATGAGGAAATAAGTGGGCAGGGGGGGTGGGGGGTGGGGGGGGGGAGGTTACCTGCAATGCTCTTTATTTTTAGTCGCAAGCTACATTGTATAGTATATGGCTCTAAATCTCAAGCATTTTTTAATTTCGAATTTTCTGAATTAAATTTCAATACGCAAAATGTAAAACACTTGCATTTAGCTTTTACACGTTGAGCTTTTGTGATAAAAAATATATAGAAAACAATTATACTTGTAAATTGTTTACAGTGTCTTGTAAATCAAAATCCAGGTGTTTGAATAAATTTGATTTTTAAATGCATCTCACAATTTATTAGCAAGCAAAACAAGGCGAGTGCACAAGATTTAAATACTAAATACATAACAACCAACCAATATTACTAATGATAATTAAAAAAAAAAAACAGGAAAATACTTGTAATTAAATATAACTCGGTTTTAGTGATGAGGATTAATTTCAATCCTAAAAAATATTTTCGCATATTTTCGCCCCCGGGTTTGATTTGAAGTCAAGTTCCCCTGAGTTTCAAATAACGTGCGCACATACAATCCCTCAAGTTTCTCGCTAAGCAATTTTTTATTCATGATAACTTTCTTTTTAAAACCATAACTTTTACTCTGATTTATTCTGATTGACTTTTAGCAGTTTAGTTACACTTCAAATATAATTTATGTCTTTCATTTGGTATTGTATTTAATTAGTCCTAAGACATTACATATAATCACACCAGAATTCAGACTGAAATTTAATTATAAAAAAATGTACGAGGTTTACGTACAAAATCATGCACTTTGTGTTAAATCTACTTTTAAATTCGTAAAAGACTTTTAAGTCCCTTTGCAGAGAATTAAAAGGGAAACAACGTGACGTTGCCTTTGTGACGTAATTGACGTCATAATCAAATGTGCACAGAACAACCGCTCCAATCGTCAAAATTGTGTACCAAAATTGATGACAAAAGCAAACCCGCGACCTACCTTTGGCATGTTTTATTATACTAGTATTCACGGATAAATAGCCTAGACATAAAATAGAATTTCAGAAACAGTAGACATTAACATTATGTACAATGAGAAGTAAAGAAAAATATCAATCATTAAATTTGAAGATACATGTAACAATCTCAGAAAATCAATGAAAGGGTTCCTCCCACCTCTACTTACTGAACTAAAGATTTTGTAAAAACAAATTGTTATATGTTTTCAGCCTAATGCCATTAATCAGAACGTAAATCGACCAGGTTTTTGTAGAGAAAAAACCAAGCCCGGTCCTATAGGTCAGAATTTCCCTTTTTTATAATGAAGAGATCCTTTTTTTTGTATTGTACGGACAGACACTCGGATAAACAGGAAGTTGACATCAGATTTAAACTCCAGTGTTACCCACCATGCATGCCTTAGCCAATACTATGCTAAAATTTCAAGCATTTTCAATGAATAATTGCTGAGAAATGTGCAACCAAACATTTGCTACGTTCAGACACATAGGCAGACAGACAGACAGGCAGACGAACAGACTGATACAAAAAGGTAAATCAGTATGTAGTAGAGGTACTTTTATTTGAAATAATAAAAGTTGGAGTCATTTTAAATGAAATAAAATAAATATTAAATATAAACTAAATAAACTATTAAATAAGTTATAAATGATAGTTTTCCGTTACAGCTTTATTCTTTTCCTTCTTTACTAACTTGAGTATTTAGTTATATAGCTATATGCCCCTTTGGATCCACACCTGTACATACACTTTTACATGCCCACACACACATCTATTGGTCAAGTTTTGAAATACTTAGTTTTCATTGGTTGAAGGTTTTGTCTTTGTGGGGTAGTGAGTTTTATTCAGAGTAAGCTCTAGATTTCTGATTTTATATGGTGAAGACCTAGTTTATATTGCTGCTGACTTTAATTGTTTGAAAGACCTAAGACACTTCCAGAAATGTAAACACCATAAAATAAAGAACATATTTTTGAATTGGAGAATGTTCAATTCCATAAATTGGACATATCCAAAATTCGTTAAAAATTCCATTATTCCAATATTTCATTGTCCGAATTACTAAAGATGTCATCATAATAAATGTGTTAAACTACAACCGGTGTTTTCCATCATTGCCGGGAATACCCACTACAAGTATACACACCTCTCCTTCATAGCGGTGGTATAATAATTCCTTACGAAAGAAACAGCAAAAGATCATTTCAACAATAGCAAAAACAGGTTGAATCGAGGAGGGGGGAGGCACTCTTGACTATGTGCTTGTCCTACTTAAATTAACAAGTGCATGTACATGTTAAAACATGTGTATATGTTTCAATTAATAAAGCAAGTTGCTTCCAAAAGATTGGTCATCATTTTATGTAGGTATTTATTGTTTCCATGGAAAAAAAACCCTGCTGCAGTAATTCAGATATACGTATGTCAGTTTACGTTTGAGTACATGTGTTTTTGTTCCGGTAAATAAATTAATTAGAAGTATAATCAAACATTGGTGGCAGTGCTAAAAGTTTTGTATACTGGTACATCAATAATTATTTGGATCATTTTTGAATTATTTGGTTACCATTGCAACTTTTTTTTTTAATTATGAATTTCTAGACTTTTTTCATGTAAGTGAAATGACAAGGTTTATGGAATTTATTTTATTGAAGAAGACAAATATAATCGTGCAATAAAGCAGTAGATTTTATACATTAAACATATCAATGAAAAGGATTTTCCTGAACTATTGGCTGCCATAGCAACCATTTTTAAAAATAAATTATGAATTACTATTCTGATATTTGGTGAAATACAATTAAATTCAATCTATTTTATTGAAAAAGAGAAAAAAAATCATGAATGAAGCTTTTATATTATCTGTTGTATACTTGTCAGTATCACAAAAATTGTGATAGCAACCACTATAAGGAAGTGTTCAAAAGCTATTTGGTTACCATAGCAACGTGATTTTAGACGCTTGAATTTTTATTTATCTTTTTAAAATGTACATAAGTGAAATAACAAATATGATAAGTGTTATCTACGAGGGTTGTCCAAAAAGTTCGTGGACAATGACGTTTTTGTTAAAATAAATGGTTCTATATAAATCTATTGTATATCAAAATATTTCTAATGAAAAAACAAGTCAGAATGATTTAATTTTTATTGATGGTACGTAATATTTTAGTAAAAATCGGGGTCTTTAAAGGCCACGGATAGTGTGCACGGACCAGTCTGATGTTAAGCTGATTTCATTATAACGTCAAACATTTGGATTTTGAATTTTAACACATGTTCATGACCACTCACTACATTTCTGTTTTATGGCGCTACACTTCCAAGTGCTAGCAATAATATTTAAGTGTAGATTATAATTTATTTAATTTATAAAATTCAAAACAATGCAGAAAAATGTACGAGCGTCATCAATATAAAACAGTTTGCATACACAAACTGCACAGACCAGTCTGACGCTGCGGTAGATTTATGACAACGTCATGAATAGAAATCTCCATTTCCAGCAAATTTCATGTGTTTTTAAATTCTTGTAGAGTCTTCAAATTTTTCACACTGTTGAAAAATCGAACAAAACCAATTTCAAATCAATAAACTAAATATTTCAATAATTTTGATTTGTTGAAACAAATATTTTTGTCTTTTACGTCGCTCCAACCGTATTAAAACTTATTTTTATGACTGGACACTGGTCCGTTCGGACGGCCGACGTCGCTTTTTCTGTCAAGTTTTGACAAATATTTCTTAGGGTTTTTCTTTAGTATTTTCACTATTATATAGTAAGTGATACTCAAAATATCAGAAAATGATTATAGCCTCTTTATTTGTGTTACATATAATTTTTTTGATATACAATAGATTAGTATAGCACCATTTATTTTAACAAAAACGCCAATGTCCACGAACTTTTTGGACAACCCTCGTATTTAATTGAAGAAATTAAATCATGCACTGAAGCCACAGATTCTGCATAATGATAACGTCAATAGCTATGGTGATTTTTCCTGACTTTTTGGTTGCTATAGCAACACATTATTTTTGTTTAATTGATGAACTTACATATTTATCATAATATTTTAAAATTATGATGTTTAGTAGTGTGATTTGTTTTATTTAAAAGCTATAATGTGCAAAAAGGAGCCAAATGTTGAATCTTCAAATTAATCCAAAATAACCATAGCAACCGTTTTCGTTTTATTTTATTTTAAGAAATAATACCTCTCTAGAAATTTTATATTTTGTTGAGTTAGGAATGACCTTTTCAGTGATGGTACAGTGGCTGCAACGTTATTGTTGACAACTTACACGAACGATCACGTGACACGAACGATTCCGGACGATTAACGCACGATTAAACCTGTTACACGAACGATCCTTCACGCACACGATTCTACACGTTACACGAACGATCTTTCACCCACACGATTCTCCGTGTTACACGATCTTACACGATTGCTAACGCAAACGCGCGATTTTTCACTCAAAATAGTTCAAAATAATTAAGAATCGATATTTTCAAAACGAAATACGGCTTAATACTGATTTTAGATTTCAAAGAATTATCAATTATTATATTATTTCATCGACTTTGAAAAAAACAGAAATGGATATTTCTGGAACTAAATACATGCAAGATTTATTTATAATTTTAGATTATAAATAATTATTTAGGTAATTCTCCGACTTAAGAAAAGGGATATGTTTCGTTCAATCAGAAGATAGTAGGAGGAGGACCGTAAAATATTATATTGAATTGGTTTCCACAATATGCAGAAAAACGGATAAGATTAGGGGAAAAATCGCAGCATGGAATGACTTAAATTACAAGTAATAACCAAATGTGTCCATTGATTCAATACATGTATAAATTTCTAAAAATGAACTTCCCAATTATTTAACTTTTTTTCTAATTTTGAGAATTAATTAAACGTAAGCTCCAGGGGTAAACAATGATAAACAAAACACCGAAAATCATGTCGTGTGCATGTACATTAGCCGACTAAACAATTATGTAAGCTTTAAAAAATGTTTAATATTCATTTGTTAAAACATTTATTTATGATTATTTGAAAATTTAAAAAACATCTTGACCACAATTAGCAGTAAACAAGAATGATCATCAATAAAGCACGGTTTATCACAGTAAGTCACGCTATTTGACATAATATTGTACGACTTACTACTAGTATATTGTTTGTTTACAAGCGATAATTAGTTCGATCTGCATTCAATTAATGTATATTGCGCTTCATTCATTTTATTTGTATTTAAAAAAAAATACAAACGAAATGCTTGTTTAAAAAAATGACATTCCGATAACAACTTACAAAACGAAATTTACACGTTTCAAAACGCACGATCACGCACGATTTAAACCGCAAACGATTGAGTCTGATACACGCACGATCTCGCACGTTACACGAACGATCACGCACGATACACGAACGATTCTACACGATTGGTTTGTCAACAAAAACGTTGCAGCCACTGTAGTTGTTTGTTATGGGTTGCCCGCGTTTTCTTGCTACTATGCTTAGAAAATGCCAAAAATTGGCATTTTTTCAAATTTGTTAAAATTTGAAAAATTCACACTTTTCTTTGAATGACAACTCTTTTATGACCAACTATTGAATAATTTCATCAGCTGTGGTAGTTACTCCAACAAATAGTCTATCAGAGAAGGCAACAATAAGATTTGTAAATAATATGCAGAAAATAGAAATTTATGATGAAGATGGTATACTTTCAGTTGGTTGCTCTGTATTTTTGGCCTCAAAATGGTTGTTTGGGTTACCATGGCAACCGGGACTCAAAATAAAAAAAAATTAACCCCAAAAATGTTCTATACATGGTGTTTCTACATTGCATGCACAAAATCAGCAAAATCTGTCGTGTACCATTTCCAACTTTTTTCTAAATTCTTTGATTCTTACAGAGAATGACTCTCAAGATGTACAATTTGCAAATTCAGGTTTACATGTGTACATTTTAAGAATAACAGAGTTGGAATTTTGAACCCGTTGGCTTTCCATATATTTGAACATTTCATTTATTTAATTTTGATAATTTTGCATCGTTCTACATACATGTAGGTACTAATTGTGCTTACAACAAATTTTATTTTCCAGAGAAATTTCATGAATAAAGTAACAGCTAAGTTATAAAAAATAAAAATACAGATATCCTAGATAATTTTTGCCATGAAATAATGATTCTTCAAACACGATATCTTAGTTGTTAAATTAAAAAACGTGTAAATCCTTACAATCAAGAATATAAGTCCTTTCACTTCTGAGTTCCGAATGACAATATAGACTGAACGATAAGTGAACGGTGAACGCAAGATGAACGCAAAGTAAACGGAACGAAGAGCGAACGGTGACTGTTTTGTGGACGGTGAACGCGTGCGCACAGTGAACGCAAAACTGTGAAG
>NW_026924518.1:0-23332 GCF_032062105.1 Saccostrea cuccullata | reverse complement strand
TTTCTCTGTATATTTCATTGAAATCAATGTTTTGTAAAATCACTTGCAAATGGTCAAGTTTTGTCCAATTTCATTATTTTTTTCATTATGTAAACCCAAAATGTGTAGTTATCTTTCTTTTTTAAAAAAAAAAAAAAGAAGATCATCACATAATTCTTTTTTAGTAAAAGATAATTCATCGCTTAACATCAGTTCTAAAATTCAAGATCAGTGTTGACTATATAAATCATTGTAAGTATGTGACTTAAATTTTCATGTCGCACTTAAACTACAGTATTTTTGAAACATCGTTACTGATCAGATAAAAACAATTTCTTGGATTATAAAAAAAATTGCAGTAAAATTTGTCAAGAATATTTGTGATACCAGTGCTTTTACAAACTGTTGTTTTCAATGAAATATTAAGAGAAGAAATGAAATTATCTTCACTTTTGGCACACATCTGTATTTTATTTCTTTAAGTTAGTCTAATTGTATACTAACTGCTTCCAAAAACTCTAATAAAGGAAGAACACGTCAAGGTAAAAATAATATTGTTACACATGGTTAAATTTATTTAATCTCCTTGATAACTAAGTGCGTTTCCTGAGTATACCAAAAAGAAAAGGAAAGGAAAGAAGAAACAGTCATGAGGTACATGTATTATTGTAAATCAAAAACATAAAAGAAACAGTTCTATCAAAAGTTTGAGTCATGTAAATTATGTGTCGAATACACTTTAATTTATAAAAACTTCAAGCTTGCAGTTGATTTTCTTTCATAAAATTTGTTTTACAATTTTAACAAAAAACCTATTTTAGTTCGATTGACTAACGATTAACCTGAATCTTGATTCAGTAAATTAAAAGTATTACTGTCGCGGAGGTGATTGGTTGATGATGTAATCAAATCTTTAATATGCTAATTAAAGTTCTCTAGATAATTGATTGGAGTTTTAAAACACCAGCATCTTTGTATTGACGTTTGTCAGCTGTTTGACCTAAATCGTTTTTATGTGATTATCAATCAAAATCACAAAGCATGATACATGTAGATACAGTATCACTGAGTCGCAGTTGTATATGATTTGATTTATGGCGCATCATGCTTAGAGTGCATAAAAACGTAAACTTGAAAAATGAAATTAAGGTAAAGACAACAAATGGGGATCAAAACAAGGACCCATCGAAATTCCAACGGTGGGATAAGGTGTCCTGAGGAGAAAGCATCCCCTGTTGACCAGTTAGGTTACGCGCGCCGTTAGCCTTGTGATATTCGTTTGATTCTAAGCGAGGAATTAAAAAAATGACATGCGTTTACGTACATGCAGAAACAATTTGATTGAATCTTTTTATGCTGATATTATAACCCTTAAGTATAATTAAAAAAATTAAACATCTATTTATATTTTATATATTACCGTCGCTTTCAAACCTATTCTTTATTATATTGCTTCTAGTGCACTTTTGTTGAATACTCATTGATATAAAGGGGTATGAATTTTAATTGACATTAATGTTTTGTTTTTTTTTGACTTACAAACGCTCAAAAAGTGCCATGTGTCATTTTTGTATATCATGAATGCTATCAACATAAAAACAAAATGGAATATGTTGACCTTAAGATTTAACAATTTTTTTAAAAACCTTAGACAATTTAACTTACCTAAACGTACCGGTATTTCAAAAGAAGACATCTCCACCACACCCACCCCATCCCCCACGAAAAAGTGAGATTTTTAAAGCGCCTTCGAACTCATAACCGAAAATGTAAGATTTTTTAAAAGTGTCTTTGTACTGATTTCAAAGTCTCTTTCCTTAATTACTTTCTCATTCGTCTTCTTTTAAACTGTTAGCTACTTATAAGCTGGTAAAAATTCCGTTTTGAGTAGAAAAAGATTCACGCACAAACCTACGAGTGATAACTCTAGTATTGTTATATTTATTTTTTAATTTTTTTTAGCCTATTTATTCAGAATAGATAGGATAAGGAATTTTAACCCTCTCCCAATAATTTTTTGTTTCCTTTTTAATAAGATTTATTTCCTTAATGTAGACCTTGATAGCTTGACTAAACCATTTATATCTAAACTCATTTAACTGTAGAACATCGTTTCACTGGATTCAGAGTCGTGTGTTTTGAAGATTGATTATTTTTTTCCATGAAAAAATACAATCTAAAAGTGACCGATCTAAGTATAAAAAGAAAGGCTTTTATGAAAGAAGTCAGCCAAGACATTCAGCAATAGGATATAATTGCAATTAAGGCAATTATAGCGAACATATAATTTACGGAAAACCAACTTTAAAAGAGATTGTTGAAATCCCTATACCACCAGCTTATGTGTAAGTAGCCTGCTTCGGTTAACAACGGAGCATGCTCATCAAAGCATCGAATACGTTGGGAGATGTAAACACCATATTCAGGTGATAATGGTACATTACTATATAACTACCATATAAAGAATAGTTGGAAAAACCGAAACACTGGTGAACTCAAAATAACTTATGACTAGGACCATAAATTAAATTAGTTGTAAAATTACATTAAATAACATAAGATTCTCCTCAAATTTGTTAAGGTGAGCTAAAAATTGCTTTCTGGATAAAATTTTTTGAGCCATTTGTAGGCAGTCGGTCGGAAAAGGGCAACTTAACAATTTTTCATCATTATTATATACAATAGGCAATTTCATAGTACGAAATACAAAACTTATTGATTAAACATAGGTACACAAGATTTACGGCAAATTTATGAAAATAAAGAATTCAAAATGCATGTAATATATGATAAAATTATTCAACTTTTAATCATAAAGCATAATAAAAACGTGTCTATCTAAAATGATTATTACGTTCATTGTGAATGAATAGGGAGTTTGAATTCTTAGCATCAGATGTTACCACCTTCAAAATAAAAGAAAACCAAACATATAATATCACATAGCTACATGTACATGAACATTTTTAAATTTGAGAACCTTTATAGTCAAGGTATTTCCCAACCCCGCACAGACCACACTAGTGTTAGTTTGTCAGTTCTTGGGGTTGCTTATGAAATTTTTCATCTAAGTTATCTCTACAAAAAATATAATATTATTTTTCCGTTAGTTGGTACTTCGCCCTCGTCGGGTTCAATTTTTATCATTTTTCTCTCTTTAAGGGCGTGCGTTAAAGACATATTCGAAATTATTACGTGGTTATGGACAAAAAGAAACGTCTTGTAATATGAGTTATTTACTGTTATAAAATGGAAAATTAAGGTAATGCATAGAACATGAAATCTTTGATCAAAATTTTGCTATTGGCGTCTATGATTGGTGGCATCTTGGTAAAGATAGACTTGTATGAAATGTGATTGTAGGTTTCTTGTTCTGGTGACGCAAATTTATAATTGCCGGTTACGTTCTGTACAGCGAGTGTGGGAGTATGTGTGTTAGAGAGAGAGAGAGAGAGAGAGAGAGAGAGTTAAAAGATTGTGTGGATGTATGTGTTTGTTAGAGGCAAAGAGATGGGTTAAAGATTGAGAAAGAGGGTGTGAGTGAGGGTGGAAGAGTTCTGGGGGGTAACAAATTTTGTTAGATATTTACATGTACTAACAATTACTAACAGTGGTTTTGTGCATCGCTACTTAGTTGTATGAAACATGGTCAATTTAGTCGTCTACTAGCCTTCCTTTGTAATATGTATAGAAATAAAAATTCAATAAAAATTCAAGATTATACGCCATCGAATTCTTAATGATAAACGCTTTTCTCTCATGAATCACTCATTCTTTAAGGTTCCCTCGTCTTTGATGAAGGTAAATTTTACACAGAGTGTTATCTGCAAAAAAGAAAAAAAAAAAAAAAAAAAAAAAGAAACAATGACGTTGATTTTCTGGTAAATTAAAAGTACCATATTTATTATTACCATATTTTCGTTTAATGCCCGAAAGAAGGATTATAGTTTCAAGCAGATATTTCTTTTGCTTTATTCCAGATTATTTCAAATGCACGAGAAATAGATAAATAGTTTCAATGTGCTATTATATATTTCACTATAATTTTTGCATGTGTGGGGTCATCCAAGGACATGCATACATAGTTACATTGAATGATCCTAGATTTGCAGTGAAAGCAATATTAGAGTTATATATTCCTCATCAAAGTCCTGGGTCCTTCAAGTAAGATTTTTGTGAATCTTGAAGGATTTCTAAAGGATAGGTATACATGGATAACACAGAATTAATATTAAGTTATCTTTGATTTCCATATACAAGGAATTACTTTCCGATGTAATATTTATTGATTCTGAATTTCATTTGGTTACGAAAGGTAATGAAATTAAGGTGCTTATTTGCTAGTGTACGATTACTTTGATATTTATACATTAATATTAGAATAAAGTATATTTTTATTCCTGAAGGATTCCTCATAATGCCAGCAGTTTATATAGGTCCCTGATTAAACAGGTGTTACAAATAGTTGTGTCTTTTATCCTGGATTAACAATGATAAATCGAGTCAGTATGTGATTGAAAATTAATATTAATATTAATGTTTTGAACTGGTAGTTCAGTGTTATAATATACAATATTAATGCATTTTTGTAAAAGAAATACACTGTTTACTACAACTAGACAGCTGGCCTTAAAGAGTGTAAAACACAAAGGCCGACAAAATGCAAAGTTGGCATTTTTTTAAAATGAATAATTGATGCATATTGATTATTTACACGTCATAAGACTAACATTCACCTGTTCTGGAAACTTTCGGTTTCAATTTGCAGTATATAATTAATATTTGCCTTTTTGATTAATATCAAAGAGGAAGAAATGAAACACCTTTGTTTGTAGGAGCATGCATTCCAATTTATCAATATTTCATAGCGAAGCAGAAAAACTCGCAGAAAAAAAATTAACAATAATGTGTAGTAATACAAACAGTGCATGCAATATCCATTGTGACTTTGTTGGATGGGAGTCTGAAATTAATTATTGTTAAAATATCGGAAAAAAATATCATCACACCCTCAGCTAAAATGTTTTTATTTTAGGTGAAGGTTGGATATTTTTTTTCGGAATTTTCACAATGAAAATTTCAGACTCCTTTGCTCGTAGATTTGCATTTTGAACTTTATGCATTAGGAAAACTTTTGATTCTTGAATTGAGTTGAGAGTTGTTTTTATACCCGCACTTTCGAAAGAAAGTTCGGGTATATTGTTGTTACTCATGTCCGTCCGTCCGTCCGTCCGTCTGTCACACTTTTCTTCCCTGAACTCCTCCTACATTTTTCACAGTAGCTTAATCATCTTTGGGAGATGGTTGGGGGTGTCATGTAGATGTGCAGTAAGGTTTCGGAATTTTGATTTTGCCCCAGGGGATCAAATGGGGGTCGAAAAATGACGTTTTTTATACAAAAAGCCCCTTCTTCCCTGAACGCCTCCTACATTTTTCACAGTAGCTTAATCATCCTTTGGGAGATGGTTGGGGGTGTCATGTAGATGTGCAGTAAGGTTTCGGAATTTTGATTTTGCCCCGGGGATCAAATGGGGGTCGAAAATGATGTTTTTTATACAAAAAGCCCCTTCTTCCCTGAACTCCTCCTACATTTTTTACAGTAGCTTAATCATCCTTTGGGAGATGGTTGGGGGTGTCATGTAGATGTGCAGTAAGGTTTCGGAATTTTGATTTTGCCCCAGGGGATCAAATGGGGGTCAAAAAATGACGTTTTTTATACAAAAAGCCCCTTCTTCCCTGAACTCGTTCTATATTTTACTCAGCAGCCTTATCATCTTTTGAGAGATGGTTGGTGGTGTCATGTAGATGTGCAGTAAGGTTTCGGAATTTTGATTTTGCCCCAGGGGATCAAATGGGGGTCGAAAAATGACGTTTTTTTTAATACAAAAAGCCCCTTCTTCCCTGAACTCCTTCTACATTTTACTCAGCAGCCTAATCATCTTTTGAGAGATGGTTGGTGGTGTCATGTAGATGTGCAGTAAGGTTTCGGAATTTTGATTTTGCCCCAGGGGATCAAATGGGGGTCAAAAAATGATGTTTTTTATACAAAAAGCCCCTTCTTTCCTGAACTCCTTCTACATTTTACTCAGCAGCCTAATCATCTTTTGAGAGATGGTTGGTGGTGTCATGTAGATGTGCAGTAAGGTTTCTGAATTTTGATTTTGCCACGGGGGATCAAATGGGGGTCGAAAAATGACGTTTTTTTTATACAAAAAGCCCCTTCTTCCATGAACTCCTTCTACATTTTACTCAGCAGCCTTATCATCTTTTAAGAGATGGTTGGTGGTGTCATGTAGATGTGCAGTAAGGTTTTGGAATTTTCATTTTGATCGGGGGGTGGGGGGATGGGGATCAAATCAAGGGTAGAATTTATATATATATATATATTTTTTTACATATATTTGATATGTTTAATATACCCTGCTTTCAATAAATTCCCTAATATCTTATGCTGTAATAGCTTTAAACCATGATCATTTAGAAAATGATTGGTTTGTTTTGTGTATGTGTAAAATGGTTTCAAAATTTGAATTTTCATATGGATGGCAAAAAGGGGCTGGAAAAATATGGCACCTCCCTAACCCTGGTGGTCATGATTTGTACAAACTTGGATCTACACCTCTTGAGAATTTTTCCATATTAATCATGGTCTTGGTGTTCCTGAAAAGAAGAACTTTAAAGATGTGTTTCCTTTTATTCCTAAATAAAACTTTGATCCCTAATTGTGGCCTGACCCTAGCCTGAGGTGATGATTTGAAAAACTAGAAATATGTCTATTGGACATGAATGTCCCGCCAGATGTGTATTACTAATGGTACATTAAACAGAGAGGCCCATGGGCCACATCGCTCACCTGAGTACTGAAGCTAAGAAAAAGTAGAAATTGGTTTATTATTGAAAAGTTAAAATCCAAAAGTAATCCCATGATCAATCATGGATTTGCTTTTCTTCAAAGAATTTTCCATATATTTCTTTGTAAAACTTTGGTCGGCCATTTTGGCTCAGGTGAGCTAAAAACTAAAAACTAAAATTTACCATATAATGACGATTATTATTTATTAGATAGATTTTTAAACATTTTCCCTATTTTATGAAACTTTGGCTTGCTCTTTGGATATAGATAATAAATTCTCATCAAATTATGTATAAGTGCATGTTATACATAAAAATGTCTTAAATTATTTCTTAAAAACTAAGCAAAATACATATTAAAGAGGAGGGAGGTCAAGGTCACAGGAATGTGCAAGATGAAGTTTTTGATGCAGCTGAATAGCTCTCACTAATACATATTAGCTTATTATGTTTGATTAAAATATCTTGAATGATTTAATGAAACTGAACTAAACACTTTGTTTTAAGAAAAGAGAAGTCAAAGGAAAGGTTGTGGTCAAAATGTTGTTCTAGCTGAAAAGCTTACATCAGTGTGAATTTACTATTATCATATAAATTTTAATAAAAATATAATTAATGGTTTATTTGAAAATTAGATAAACACATATTTTAAAAAGTGAGGTCAAGTCAAAAGAAAATTCAAGGTCAAAATAAGTTAATGCAATAATAGCTCTCATCAGTATGTATTAGCATATGAAGTTTGATTAATATATCTTGAACTGTTTATTCAAAACTGATCTAATCTAAGACAGTGAGGTCAAGATCACAGGAAATGTCAAGGTAAAAAAGAGTGAAGCATTGTAAAGCTTTAATTGCTTACATCAGTATGTATCATCATGTGAAGTTTCATTACACAACTTGAATCATTATGGTTTCTCTAAAATAAAGCTAAACACTAATTTTAAGAAAAGTTAAGTAAAGGTCAAAGGAAAGTAAAGGTAAACAAGATGTGTTTGTGAAACACTATGCGCCCGGCGGAAACAAAGTTCAAAAAATCGATTTTTAGCATATTGGTCACAGTCAAGGTCACAAGGTCACTGACCGTGGTGTCATTTGAAAGAACTTAATCAGTGGAGTATGCATCCCAAATATGAAGTCCCTATCTACTATGGTTTAAAAGTTATGGCCAAAAGTGTAAAAAGCTATTTTTAGCATATAGGTCACAGTCAAAGTCATTGACCATGGTGTCATTTGAAAGAATTTAATCAGTGGAGTATGCATCCTAAATATGAAGTTCCTATCTCCTATGGTTAAAAAGTTATGGCAAAAAGTGTAAAAAGCTATTTTTAGCATCTAGGTCACGGTCAAGGTCACAAGGTCATTGACCATGGTGTCATTTGAAAGAACTTATTCAGTGGAGTATGCATCCCAAATATGAGGTTCCTATCTCCTATGGTTCAAAAGTTATGGCAAAAAGTGTAAAAAGCTATTTTTAGCATATAGGTCACAGTCAAGGTCACAAGGTCATTGACCTTGATGTCATTTGAAAGGACTTTAATAGTGGAGTATGCATACCAAATATGAAGTCTCTATCTCTTATTGTTCAAAAGTTATGGCCAAGGTTAAAGTTGACAACAGACAAACAGACAAACAGACAGGACAAAAACAATATATGCCCGGGATCTATCGATCCGGACGCATAAAAAATATTGCCACAGTTGGATAGTTTACATCAGTATATGCATCAGCATATGAACTTTGATAAAATATCTAGAAAGTAATCCCGAATACTCAAGTCCCTATCTACTATGGTTTAAAAGTTATGGCCAAAAGTGTAAAGAGCTATTTTTAGCATATAGGTCACAGTCAAGGTCATTGACCATGGTGTCATTTGAAAGAATTTAATCAGTATGCATCCTAAATGAGACCTATCTCCTATGGTAAAAAGTTATGGCAAAAAGTGTAAATGTACACTTGGTTACGGTCAGGTCACAAGGTCATTGACCATGGTGTCATCTAAAAGAACTTATCAGTGAGATGCATCCCAAATATGAGGTTCCTACCTATAACTTTCAATTCAAATAAAAAATAGTTTGTAAAAGCTTTTTTTCAGCATATAAGTCACAGTCAAGTCACAAGATCATTGATTTGAAGAAAATTGAAAGGGCTTTATTAGAAAGATCAATTAAATATCAAGTCCCTATCTCAAATTAGAAATTATGAGCAATATATAAAAATAATATTTACTCTCATACCTATCTAATTCCCTTTAGAAACACAGACATGGACCTTGATGCTTTTTAAATCAGAATTTCAAATTGTTTTCTGTGCATGTAAAATAAAATGCATTCATAAGCAAGAAGTTATGGCCATTATCGCCCTTGAAATTCTTTTGTAATGAAATAAAATATTAATTAAATGTTTATAAACAATTCTGCGGCTTTTATTTCTGTACAATTAAAAAACTTTCACGTTTAGAAATAGATTTTTAATGAATCAGCATTTAAAGGAACTGAGCTGTAAATGTTTTAGGTAAACTATTCAAAATAATTTTTGAATATACTAGCAATAGAACTACAAATCAACCTCTGATCAATGGGTTAGGTTTGTTACAGTGACAAAAACTTGTCAATACATAGAGATTTGTAAACTCTGACATGACAAATTACTGAATTTCATGACAAAATGTTTCCATAAAGTTATCTTTCAAATCTGTAGAGTTATCTCTCTTATCAGCTTATCTGTGAACCTTAAGTGAATGGGATGCCATAATTTATGGCAGATTGTGTATCAAATATGCATCCCTATCATATGTCACTTTATGAAAATTAGGTCAAAGGGGGGAAATCATCGCATGCTCAATATTTTGTTGGAGGAAGAACATGTCAAATATGAAAGACCCATCTCTTTTCAAAAGTTATATATATATATATATAAATATATAATATAATATTTTTGAAAAGTAGGTTAAACTTCTACGTCAAGATCAGAAAGTCAAAAGTCATGATATATTTAGAAAAGTCTTTTCACATGTAATATACATGTATAATTTAAATGCCATATCTTTTCTCTTTCAAAATGATTAATTTAAAATGTTATTTTTTGGAAGAGGTAAAATTTTGAGGTCAAGGTCTCACTTGGGTTAAAAAATCATAGTACATTTAGAAAGTTTTGTGGTAATGTACATTTGAAATATGAAAGCCCTATCTTCATATTATTCAAAAATTATGATCAAGGTTAAATTTATTGTGACAGATGCACATACTGTCAAACATGGCCAGACTGACACTGACAAATAATGATTTAATGTTACTATCTAAATTATAATTAGGCATTTTGACGGTTTCACAATGATGCCCTTGCTGATCATGAAACAGTGATTGTATGACTGGTCCACAGAATGAACTGTTGATGGTTAGCGTCATCGCGATATTGTGTTTTGATATATCACTTAATTGTTTGTTTAAATTTAAACAAAACACACAAACAATAAATTTATTAAGTATTACTTTAAATAAAAAATATTAATTTAAAAAATAATGAAGGCAATTAAGTCTTTTTATTGATTGTTTGTGTGTTTTATTCAACATTAATTTATAGTAGGTTAGGTAATAAAACACTTATTAAGACGTAAAGAGACAGGAACTCGAGCCTTCTGGCCTCACCCCATCCCAGACCCCTGTTTTATATGTTCATGACATGTATGCAAACTACTGCTTGTTTTACATTTTTAAAAAAATATGTTAATAGCCTATATACAAATACTTTAATGTGGTCCATCTCTTTGAGGTATTTTACTGACTAGTTGCAAATCTAGGAGGATAGGTTGAATGAATGAAATGTCAAGCAATCTCATCCTTTATGCACTTTTATTTCATTTAATGCAGTCATATTGTGAACATTTCCAGTTAGAATCATTAGGAGAGTGGGGATGACCTCCAGGGGGTTCAAAACCTTTATACCATTAAATTTACATAACATAATACATGTAACACAAAAAGCGCAAAATTATGTATGGTCAAATGGAAAAAGTTTCCCACTATTTAGGAGTCACATGATCATTTGCCATTACTGTTTACAGGGACTGGAAGTGTATCTTGAGATCCCCCCCCCCGAATTTGCAGGACTATAATATAAAAAAGACTTTGGATGCCCTCCACCCTAGAAAACAGACACCACCATAACTTCTCCTTTTATTTGCTTCTCAGGAAATTCTGGTCTGGAAGTCCCCTCCCTCTCAGAAAAAAATTCTGTATTTTGTAACTGAATGTAACGTCGATAACGGGCGATAACTCTTTAGAATGTGAAATTCGTCTTATTGCAGCATCGGATGACCTTTGATCCTTTGAACTTTAACCTAACCAGTTGCATTTCAGACTATTTTACCCAACTCTATACCAAAACATGTACTTACCGACTGCCATAGCTCCAACTTCATGAAATATAATCCAATTAAACACAAAACAATTCCAACTGACATACATGCAATGATGTGTACACAACACTAGGCCTAGTACTGCACGTGCAGTGCTATCTAAAAATGATAATGGTAAAACTAGTACTTAAGTTAGGTACGTGACGCAAGCCCAATGTGATGCAGGTCTTCAGATACATTTACAGTATAAGAACAAATTTAAAATTATTATTTACAAAAGATGTTTTATCTTAACTTTGCCATCTAGGCCTATTTCCAAAAACAGGAAAATAGGGTGTGATTGCGTGTGTGTGTGTTGATGGGAGAAGGGTGGGGGTTGACTAAATTGATTGGGTATACATGGTATATGGCAGCTTTCAAGGTGTTTCTGCCTAATCAAGTATAAAAAAAGTTTGTACATTTTGGAAAAAATCATCAAAAACGCTTTAAACTAATTTTAGTATACTAAATATTAAAATATTTAATCCAATAGTATTAAAAAAATTCGCCCATTCAAGTGTATTTTTGATTTTCCCCATTTCGCGTGCACGCACGGTCACCATACCTTCTTGTAGAAGTCCATTATATATATATATATATATATATATATATATATATATATATATATATATATATATATATATATATATATATATATATATCATAAACCTACACATGTACTGTCTATGGTTGAAAACCAAGAAAGCAAAAAGAATAAAACAAAACAATAAAAAAGAAATCATTTCCCAAGCATCGGGATCGAGATTCCAAACTTCTCGGAAGTTTCAATTCAAAAATCGGAAATACCCGACGTTCCAAATCCCATCCTGTTTGGTTGAAAACCAAGGTCAGCTATTTAAAAGTTTCAGCCAATCAGATTACTACTATGTGTTTTCATGATAATTTCTATATATCATCGTAGGACATCCTAATGTACTCCGAGTCTCACGGAAGCAACCGACATAACTTCGTCAAAATTCGTAAGTTTCCGCTGACGTCATTTGTTTCATTTCCGAAGGGCAAGGTGAAGGCCGGTGTTGTGGCATGGGGGTATTTTTTTGAATAAGGTAAGACAAAATCATTTCGTTAAGATTTCGGTAAGAAACAATGTTCCTTTAATTTTTTTACTATTTTTGATTTATTCGCGCAAAGGACATTGGGTAGTGCAGGAATTCTGGGAATGTTGCACAGAGAAATTTGGCTGATGTATGTACAGATTTCAATCCGAATTTCCTCTGTTCATACACGTTAGTCTATTGAGCTCGCTTCGCGAGCGTCGCTTCGCGACGCTCGCTGCGCTCGCTATGAATATGAAATACATGTACCTATAAGATCGAGGCCCATGGGTCACATGTTCACTTGAGAATATTATGCTCAATTTGATGAATACATGGAGGTCCTATTATGTAAACTATTAAATTATATTGACTTTTTCTTTGGTAAAGCCTAATTTTAGAGGAGTGTGCATTTAGAGGCAAACACCTTAGTGCGGGTATTACTGTCTCATGACAGCATCTAGTTTTTTTTTAAAAAGAAGGCAAAATTCAATTCTCAATATAAATTATTCAGCTACACTTTGTTTCTTTTATCCTGTAAAATTAAGTTTTATCTGAGTTGTACTAACATGTAAAAACAAAACTGATTTATTCTCTGACAATATTTTAATTTTTACCATTCTTAGGGGAAATAAAGATATTTAGCATTAAACTTACGTATAATCAAGTACAGAGATTTAGTCATCATATAATGAATTACAGTCTGCAGACAGTGTTCATTGCAAAGACAAAGTTAGGAAATCTTAAGGGTTCTGACTTTTATGGTGCAGGAGTACATATGTAAACAAAAGCAACAAAATTAGAAGTGAAATTTATTTATATTTGGTAGATTTATTAGTTAGTTAAACGCATTCCCTTTTTGAAATGAAAGATTTGTACTCGAACCCTCAAGTATCTTCCAAACCCAATTACAATTTATTGACTTTGCGCTTAATTTAATACTTCGACATGCATAAAATCATATAAAATTATTGAATTTCAATTGAGACATGAATTATAAAATGTAGGGGTGGGACGATATACCGATACACCGATACATACCGATATTTTCCTCTAAGATACGGTTTACGATACAAGCATTCAAATATCGGTACGAAACGATACACGAACGACCTATCCAAAATTGAAAATGAAAGTACCTGTCCTTGGAAAATGGCGGCTTGTACGAAGCGAAGAGATGATGTTGATTACTGAAAACACACTTTAGAACTAATAAGTCGTTGTTTAGGGGTAAAATGTTTTCACTTTTAAGCAGCCTCGGAAGATTGGACGAGAAAAACTCAGTATGTAGGCCCTAATGCGTGCAATACACAGAAAGCATCGTTTCCAGAGCATTTGATATTATAATTGTTAGTCCATCTCGTTTTTATTTTTTGTAATCTCAGCTTTGATACAGACTTTCAGCAATTAATAATAACGTAATTGTGATGTTTTCAAATGAATTTTAGTCGGTGTACTCTGATGAACTACACAACTATTTGTAAACAACTTCTTAAAAGTAATTTGGTACTAATAATAATATGTACATGTATTATTGTTTTTGTAAAGTTTTAGTGAATGACATTGATTAATTTCATGTATTAATTCCAAAGCACACATTATTTGATATAGAATAATATGTTGATTTAATGTCAAGGCAAAAAATGAAATAAAATACTAATTCTTTTGAATAGTTTTATAATTTATCATGTTGATTTAATGTCAAGACAAAAATGAAATAAAATAAATTACTAATTTTTAAAAATAGTTTTATAATTTATCATAATATCGAGATACGTATCGTATCGTGCCAATATATCGAGATACGTATCGTATCGCAAGATCTGTGTATCGTCCCACCCCTAATAAAATGAATGCAATATGTAGTAAAGATGTTATGTCTAAAATTTGTAATCAATACTAATTTATATGTTAATCATGATGACTTGCAAATGAAAGATGTAACAGATGCCAATAAATAACGACACAATGTAAATACTGACATCCTATCAAATGGCGTACAGCTGCTGATTAAAAAGAAGTAAAAAAAAAACTTGATTGATGTTGAAGCGGTTCAAACGCATTCTTTCCAGGTTTTTACTCTAAGAAACATAGGAGTTAGGTTTAATTCCTTGACTTACTTTTGCTAAATAATACAGCGAATATTTCTCTTTGAAAAAAGGTAACTAGGTTGCCGACACACCTACGAGATATGAACTCTGTTAAGAGGAACATGGCATTTTCTTTGTCTAAAAAATCTCAACTGGTTTTTCCTCCCACCTGAAAACTGTTGGGTTGTTCTGTTAAGGTAATGTGAAATTACTTGTAATAGGTATAGTCTCACAAATCAAACTCGTAAACATGATGAAAAGAAAGAAAAAAGATGACAATGCTTTCCTTCTGTGGGAACAAATATATAATCTGTATATTCGGGTGCGGGATGAGATACAGAAATCGTCTTTTTTCTATAAACCTCGTCATCGAAAGCATCAATTATAAAAAGAAATATCTTGTGATCTACGACGAATACCCCATATGAATTTGAAATTTAAGGAGAGTTCAGTTTTGGCATTCGCATTAGAAGACATCGGTATCTTCCTTCGATTGCTGATGTTTAAAAACAAATCGGCATTTTGCTAAAAATTCCATCCAATTGTACACGTATTGCTTTGGTTCTTAAAGCTGAACACGACTCGTATTTTTCGATATCATTATATATTATACATCAACACCAGGGTATACTCTTCAGATTTGCCACACCTGACTGCATTATTGTCACGGGTATCGACATGGAATGGTAATCCGTGTTCGTGCTGGTTATCTTGCATTACCTTTGTTTACATTTTATTGCATTTACGTGTATCTGTGTTTGTTTTTATACTGCACTAACCTGTACAATTATAATTGTAAGTTTCTTTGGTATCTTACTTTCCTGCATTGGAGGAAGCATTACGTTATTATTGTCGCTAACCTGTGCTGTATAGCATACGTCCGTCTACATAGGTGTCGGCTGATTACACTGAAAAGAGAATAAGTTCTGCCTTCATTTCCTGCATACGGAGTTTATATATCTTGTGCGGGTGTGACCGGTTGGCAGGGGATACTCACTCCACCATGGCACCTGGTCCCACCTCTGAAGTTTTGGGGGTCGGTGATTGCTCTGCTCCTATTTTGTATTGTTTTATGGACTTTTGATCTGAAATATTGTTCGTTATCTCCATTTGTTTCATATAATTCATAAGTTGAATTGAAATACCTCACTATACTCGAAAAAATAATACCACAGACAAGTCTGTTTCATTCTGGATATTTTACAAGAAAAGATACAGATGACAAGTTAACGATAAAATTTTTTAATTATGACTCAATAACTAACGTTTAATCGTCAATTTTCCTTATATTTGAAGCAGTATACCCCTATCACCTACATATATGGGGTTTGTGGCAACGCACTTTGAAAAAAAATTATGCACTTTGAATTTTTTTTTCTAAGTGCGTAAAAATTTGGACAAAATCAACGCACTTTGAAAAAAATTTTCAAAGTGCATTATGAGTGTACATAAACATAGATTTTAGTAATTAAGAGAATCAATTTGTAACAAATATAGCTTTTGAAAAACTTTTTAATTTACATGTAATTACTTAACCTCACTAAGAACAAGAATCGAGAAGACGACTAACGCGTAGAAGGTCTCTCAGCCAACTATTTCTTTCTTTTTAATACATTGTACGTATACATAGCTGTCGGTAGCAAATTGAAAATGGACCCCCAAGGTAAGCCCCAATTTTCAACGCCTTTATTATGTATATCTTCGCAAAGCATTTGTATGCTTAACCATCCCACCCCTGCTAGTGATGCATATGCTTACACCCAAATTTGTATTTGTTAAACTGGTATGACTTTAAAAACTTTCAATTAATTTCGTTGACATAAAATACATGCAAACTGGAAAAAATTAAGCATAGTAAAACATTTATGAAAAAGAATTTTCAAAGTATGGAAAAATCAAACTCTCTCACCTTCACATCCTGAAGTGACCTCATCACCAAAGAGTTAGCAAACAACTTCAATTATTCATCATACTTAAGAACTGCAAAAATATTGACCAAGCTATACACATTTTTTTTCAAAGTATGTTAATATTGTCGATATAAACGCACTGTAAGAGTAAATTTTATTTATTCAAAGTGCGTTTATTTGGTCCCAAATTTAACGCACTTTGAAAAAATTTTTCAACGTGCATAATTTTTCAAAGTGCGTTGTAACAGACCTTATCACCGAAAAGTTATCAAACAGATTCAATTATTTATTATACTAAAGATTTGCATACACATTTTTAAAGTGAGTTAATATTATCGATATAAACGCATTTTGAAAAGAAATTTTATTTTTTCAAAGTGCGTTGATTTGGTCCCAAATTAGTGCGTAATTTTTCAAAGTGCGTTGTAACAGGGGTTGATGTCTCTCAAATGATTGAATATTCAAGGATATATATTGTCTACATTCAAGCTATTTGACACAAAGATATGAACAATTCTGTGATAAAAGCGAGCATTTTGCATTTTCTATGAGCTTAACATTGGCAATCTTTGCAAACAGAATCAATCGTAAAGACGAATATTGACGTCTTTTACTCAAATTGTAACGGGCTATGTACATTTTTGTCACAGTGACACGCATGTCTTCTATTTTTTCCTGCTCATTTGATCATGATAAAACGTCATTTCTTTTGTATAAAATTTTTAGCAAAAACAAGTTTACAATTATTGTTTACAATTACTCTTTCTACTTTATATATAAATAATCAAACATTTTTAAAATAAAAATCTGCTGAATCCTTGAGCGACAATCCTTGTGTAGGATAATGAAAGATATAAAAAATAACATGTAGAAACACATAATCAAACTTGAACTTTAGATTGATGTGTACGAGTAGGTTCTATTGAATTTTATATTGTTCTGTAGGACTCAAATTCACTCCTTCTGTTTTTCGATTTTTTCCTTGTATCTTACTTCTTGAGTATTCCCGGAATACTTAACCGTTGTTAATTTGATCGCCAGTAATACCACATTCTAGGACTTCTACGTATATCATTTATGTCATGTTTGATAGTGGAACTAATGTGACATGAAAAATTGATATGGAAAGATATAGTTGCTTCTAAGTAAAGTATATAATACGAATCTGCGTTAGTTAACGTGCGTCTTTTTTTTTTGCAAATAAGAAAAAGAATTTTCATTGTGTGAGAATTCTTTATAACAATATGAAATGTTAAGCTGTGTGCAATGAATTTTTTCATTCTTCACTGTACAGTCCCACCAAATATGCTTAAACTTATATTTTGAATCAATTAAATATTCATTTCACAAATATACATATGTTTCACAAAAGCAAAATATTTTTGAAAACATGAGTATTAATGCTAAGAAGCTCAGGTGCACTACTGCAAACTATATGGGCCGGAAAACCAAAAGTTGATTCAGTGTATCGTCCGTATCATGGTTACATGACATTATTTAACGTAAAACTTGTCTTGTAAGCAGGACCAATCTTAGGTTAGAAATTTGCTCTGAGAATCTTTTTTGAAGATTTTATCAGAACCCCGGACTACCGGCGAATTATCCATTTACTCGTACAGTAGTTATTCAACTCAATATATCCCAGGGAAATTAAAAATAAAGACACCACTGTGTCTGACACATCTGTTTCTTTCTTTATCTTTTACTACAAAGTGAATTCAATGGTAATCTAAAAACAAACTGTGTGATAGAAGGGTTGACTTTTTATTGTCAACTTTCTTTACACTTACTTCGCAATATGTCCTTATCATCTGCATATCGGTTTATGTCCCTCAGTTGATTCTATATGTTAGGGAATGCTAATTTTAAAACAATTTAAAAAACGGGGCAATCGCTTGACAAATAAGTTGATGAAACAAGAATATTAATCGTAAGAATTAAAATAATTCTTAATTTGGAAAGTTCTGTACAAAATATAAGCGAATACAAATTATAATTAAGCTAACTGAGTGGAGTGTAGATGTTTTTCATTCTACATGTAATTCTTGTGTTATTACTTAAATCTACCGATTTTTATTTGTTCGTTTTCCTGATTATAGAAATGAGCACACAGCGGTTGTGATTGGTCGACATGTGATGCTCACTCCTCCATGGCACCTAATTCCACCTCTGATGTTCTGGAGGTCCGTTTTTGATCTGCTCCCAGTTGTTCGTATCAATGATCCTTTTTTAGCTTGATGTCTGTTCGTTCTTTTCATATATGATGTCCAAATCTAATGTTTTGTTACGAAACTTTTGTTATAAATGAATAAAACTACAAACTTGTCTGGTTTAATTGAACTACAAACTTGTCTGGTTTGAATTGAAATTTCTCTCGTTTGAATCCATTATAATCAATTAACACTTTAAAATGATGTCCAGGAGTTAAAAATTATCAGTGCCCAGATTAATGCAAAATAAACACTTTTGTTTACATAATAAATTCTTTAAAAAGTAAAACAAAAATGGTTTCAGTGTTTATTCCCTGTTCAGATTGTGTAATCGACAATAGAGTTTCCTGCATGCTATCTCTTTAAATCAGAAGCCATTAGACGACATCTAACTACACAGCCACTGGAGTAATAAAGTCACAGGGATATGACATGCTGAATCGTTATGTGGCAATCGTTATCTACTGAATACCATTTGGTTTCGTATGAGGCATATAAACCTGTTCCTTCACTTTTCTATGCTCTTTTGTGGCATGAGTGCTGTTAAAAAGGACAGAGATTAGTTCAACAGAAACATTTCAACTAATAAAGTGTCATATTCAAGCTAAAGGACTAACAGGGGACATAAAATCAGACAGACTTTACGAAGCCGATATGGCGTCCATGAATAATGACGTGATGCGCTTCAGCTTTAAAGTACCTCTTTGCTTTGTTCACGACTCATTTTGTCTGATTGAAAAGCTTTTATATTTTACATTGGTCATAATGTAGTTTGATGTTCCATAAATCAAAGATTTCAGAATTCGTATTTATTCAACAATCACATCTCTGTTAGAATCCCCTTCTATTTTCTTCCAAGGTGTTTCTTTGCTCAGTGTGTTTGTAGAAAGACAGAAAAGACGGAACGATTACCAGAAGGCCTCGGACATTTTAGCCACATCTCTGCAAAACATGATACTAGTACATGTATTGATAGTTTTATTCCATTTTTCATTCAAGGAAATAACAACCATATGCAATAACTCTTTGAGCCATTATTTATACACTGAATTGTCCCCGATTTTTCCGTCATATTTCATGATCATGACAGAGCACATGGCGGATGTGACCGATCGTTAGGGATGCTCACTCCTCCATGGCACTTGATCCCACCTCTGATGTTTTGGAGGTCCGTGTTTGCTCTAAAACTTTTATCTTTTAATGAACTTTTGAGATTGATTATTGTTCGTTATTTCAATACACGTATATTTGATTTCAGGTCTTTTGGTTAGTCTACTTGTATATTTAAAGTGCTTCAAAAAACTTAGAGGAATAAAGGAATAACATGTCAAAGTAACAATGTTATTGTTATACATGTTTTAATTAATTAAATCTCCTTGTTAACCAAGTGCATTCCCTGAACATAGCAAAAACAACAACAACAAAGAAAAGCAATCATGAAGTAGTATTGTAAATTCTTAAAAAGGAAAAGTGAAATCAAAAGATCGATGCATGTAAAATATGTGTTGAATGACTATCTCATACAGCTCTTGCTTCAAACTTCAAGCTTGCAATTGAATTTCTTTCATAAAACCTGTTTAAAATTTGAACAAGATACCTTTTTCAGTTTGATTTACCAACGTTTAACCTGAATCTTGAATCAGTTAAAGTATTACTGTTCCAAAGGCGATTGGCTGATGATGTAATCAAATAATTAATATGCTAATTAAACTGCTCTTGAGAAAAATGATTGGATTTTAAGGCACCAGCATCTTTGCGTTGAAATTTGTCAGCTGTATGACCTAAATAGCTACGTTTTATGTGATTATTTATCAAAATATTCGACATGATAGATACATTATCACAGAGCAGCAGTCGTATATGATTTATGGCACGTCATGTTCAGAGTGAACAAGAAACGTAAACTTGAAGAATAGAAGTCAGACGATGTAATGAAAATTGTAAGGACAACGAACAGTGGTCCATCTAGTGAAAAAAATCAATAAACAATACAAATCTGTAAAGAGGGAAAAATCCACGAATCCCTAGAAATTCCAGAGGTAGGATCAGGTGCCAAGGAGGAGAAAAGATCCCCTGTTGATGAGCAACACACGCTGTGAACTCTTTGACATTCGTTTGATTTTTATAAGTAAAAAAATGACGTGGTTTCGTAACCTGGTAGAAATATTTTGATTATAACTGTTTATGCTGATATTGAAACCTTAAAGAGATTTCCAAAAATCTAACATCTGTCTACACTGTATATTTTTAAACAATACCGTCGCTTTCAAACTTCTTCTTGATTGCTTTGTTTCACTTTTATTAATACTCAATGATTTAAAGGGATATGAATTTTAAACGGCATTAATGTTTTATATTGACTTACAAAAGTGTTTATTTTGTTTATCATGAATGCATGACATCAACATTAAAACAAAATGGAATATATTGAGCCCATAGTTCACAATTTAATTTATGTTCAAAAACCCTAGACATTTTAAAGAATATAAGTCCTTGTTACTTACCAAAATGAATTACGGCAGAAGCCCCCCTCCCGAAAAAGTGAGATTTTTTAAGTGCCTTCGAACCCATTTCAAAGTCTCTTTTCTTGATTATCTTCTAACTATTAATTATTTCTAACTATTATCTATCTTCTGTTTGAACTGTTAGCTAATTATTAGCTGCGTAAAGTTTTGTTTTGAATATAAAAAGATTCATGAATGCACAAACCTAAGAACGGTAACTCTAATATTGTTAAATTTATTGTTAATTTTTTAAAACTAATATTCATTGAATTCACGGAAGTAGATAGGAAAAGGAAGCAAGCGCAGCCCATTTTAATCATCTCCCTATTAATTTTTCTTTCCTTTTTAATACAATTTATTTCCTTAAATATGTCGTTTGTTTTTAAGACAGTAATTTTTATTCAATGAAAAAAAAAAAAAAAATATCTACAGTGACCGATCTAAATTTTTTTTTTAAAAATACAAAAACAACAGCGATTTTTGAGAATTACAGAGGTGTAACAGATTTTATAGTATCCCCTTGTTGACTGGTGCATGGTTTTACCCGCTGAAACCCCTAAACATAAATCAGGTAGATAGAGAAGGCCAGTCAAATTCAGTATAAAAAAGAAAGGCTTTTAAAAAACAAATCAGCCAAGATGTAATCAAGCGATAAGATATTTTTACATACAGGGCAAGTATAGAGACAATTAAATTTAAGAAAAAACAACTTTAAAAGAGGTTGTTAAAACCCCTATACATCAACTTATGTGTAAGTAGCCTGCTTCGGTTATAAACGGGGGCCCCATAAAGCATCGAATACTTTGGGGAGATTAAACACCATATGTAGGAGATAATGGTACATTGCAATATAACTACCATTTCAAAAATAGCAGGAAAACCCGAAGCACTGGTCAAAAGACAAACAACAATTACAGCCAAGGGTCAAGAAAAAGACGATTATATGAAAAAAAAAGAAAAGAATGAGGCAATCATATAGTCAGTTACATATAAAACACATTGAGGATTCAATAAGAACAGACAGTTTTAAAAATGTAATTCATAAATTATGACAGTGACTTACTTGTGCGTGAGGGCCTGCATCTGATTAAATGTAAGTCAACTCATACGAGGGCTGTTCAATAAATAATGTCCTCGGTGCTCGGAAGGGAACAAAAGACGCTTTTCAATGATTTATTATTCATCATTTAAATTATAAATCTCTTTAAAGTAAAATACATGTCCGTAACATTTTTTAGCAAATTTCTGATTGTTTTTAGAACTCATTTTTGAGTATGACCCTTAGTATACTGGAAAATGACAGATCCCATGATTTCCTGGACTTGTTTCTTCCTTTTTAAAGGTGTTTTTTTTTAAGTTTGGAAATAGAAACAAGTCAAAGGGTCAAAGATTTGACGAATATTGTTAATGTGAAAAAACATTAACTTTCTGTTTTTCCTGAAAACCCCTTTACTTTCAGGGCGTGCAGGTTTTGGACGCTGTCATGAAGAAATTCAATGTAGGGGATTAATGATTCTGGATCCTTCCTCTAATAAACCTTTCGATTTTTTTGCAAAAAATTTTTTAAACTCCTACAGAAATTAAACGTGTCCCAATCAGTTTGAACAACAATACCACTTGTATTTTAAAAAATTGCATATAAATCTGTCTTTGTGCTCTTGCAATTCTTTGCTTTTGTCAGACCTTTGCTGATTTTTCAATACATCTTAATGTAAATTTTGTTTTAAGGGTTTTAAGCAATAGATTCAAGTTCCATTATCTGTTTGAATATCAAAAAAACGTGGATAACTACCATTACTGATATTTTAGAATAATTGTCAAGACATTCGTACACGCTGTCGTTTTCACTCATTTTTCAAAATAAAGGGTGACCGTTGAGTACTAAGCTTTTTTTTCCGTCAAACGTTTCTTAAAACAGTGTTACAGTGAGACGGTACCCATTTTTGATGCCCATTATATAATTTTTTATCATTGAAATTCACCCGCTCTTTTGTCTATAAAAAAGGCATTGGCTGCTCTAAATGTCTCATATTTCAGTTAATATTTCTTTGGGGTTTTTAACAAGTTTTACGGCAGCTTTAATGAAGCTTTTATTTTCACTCCATTTATTTCTTTACCGTTCATTTATAACGCAGTGTCTCGAATAGCCCTTGTCTCAAGCTTCTCACAATGAAACTTTGTGATGAAAAGTGGTCACAAAAATTGTTGTTTATTCATTAAAGATTTAATAATGCGAAAAAATCAAGCTTAATATCATATGATATCTGTATTGTATGTCATACAGTTCAGGACATTATTTATTAAACAGCCCTCGTACCATGTTCCAGAGACCTCATATG
>NW_026924517.1:0-23564 GCF_032062105.1 Saccostrea cuccullata | reverse complement strand
CAGTTTGCATATTTTTTTGGATTTATTAAGGCTCTGCTGAATTTTGTAGCTGCGCATTTCTAAGGAGCATATAAAAGCATTTTTCTGCAAAAGTATAGATTATATATGCACAACATGCATTCAGTAATGCATATTTATTGTATCTTTATCAAAAAGACGTAAAATTTGATCAAAATATAATGTATTTTAGCCATTTGAAGAAATGTTTACATTTTGATCTCACTGCACTAAAAGTGGCCATACATCCCCCTTAAGTCCTAAAATTTGTCTAAAACAAGTAAGAAAATATTCAGTATTGATTTGACTATCCTGCACCTCAGATCTAAAATTTTTCCGCATTTTTCCTCATTTTTTCTCATTTTAAATATGGAAAAAATGTGGAAAAAATTACGATAGAATTAACAATATGGAGAAGCAGAAAATTTACGGAAATAATACGGAAAATATGTGGATACAATTCGGAGAATTGGACTTAGTTTATTTTTCATCTGGAAATATATTAGCTCTTAACTTAGAATATTTTCATCTGGAAAAAAATAACGAGCTCTGGACTTAAAATTTTTTTACCAAGTAAAATGAATACACTTAGCACTCTGAACTTTAAACAATTTGTCAAAATTAAAGCATTTATTTAAAAAAAAACAATACAAATTTTTTTTAACATTTATAATATTATAACTTTTCTTTTAGCCCGTTTTAGCCCCTGGAGTTGAAGAGTTCCTCTAAATGAAGGATCTGTGAGCAGTTTTTTTAATGTCTAAAAATGGATTTGTACACCTCCTCTAAAAAAAAATTTTGAACAAAACAAATCTGAAATTTATGCTTTATAATTTTTGCACATTTTCATTTGAATAATGCAAAAATTTTCAAAATTCGATATCTTCAAAACCTCTGGTAAGGCATGTTGATTTTTTGACAATGAACATGTAATTATATTATAAGTTTAAATTTGGAATATCTTGGAAATCTTTCAAGAGGTAAGGTACGTTGCGTATGTCCTTAAGCAGTTCTTAAGCTGTTTATCTCATTTACATTTTAAACAAGATGTGTTTGTAAAAAAACTATGCGCCCGGCGGCAACAAAGTTCAAAAAAGAAATTTCTAGCAAATAGGCCACAGTCAAGGTCACATGATCATTGTCCTTGGTGTCATTTGAAAACATTTAATTAGTGGAGTATGCATATCAAACATAAAGTCTCTATCTCCTATGGTTCTAAAGTTACAATTAAAATTCGAATAAAGAGCTATTTTTATCATTTGTTTAATTAAAAAATTAATATATTGTCTTTATTTCAAATATTTATATTATTTTAAACAAATTGATATAAAATTGAATAACCCAAACTTGTGTTTATATAAAGATTATTAAAGGAATGAAAGCAATTACTAAGTAATTTAAATTTTATTAATAATAATGCACCATTATTTAAGTATTTTCTTTAATTGATAGGATTTGCCAATTCAACTGCAAGTGCTGCTGCAAGAATTGAAACATGCAGTGACCTTACAAATTACAAAGAAGTTTGAAGAAAATTTTTATAGGACAGATGGGTGTAAAGCACATACCCGAGATTTAACTGAACTGTTAGAAATATGAATCAGGGATGCAGGTAGAAAATGGAAAATGTGATCCAGATTGATAAAAAAAATGTCCATAAAATTGCTTTTTTGGTAAATTTTCAATGCTATGTCAATTGTTTTTTTTTTCCCCAATAAAATGTTGAAAATGAATATATTGCTCATGAACATGTGTAAATTTTTCATTCATTTATATGTTTTTCTCATAATGATATAATTGTATCATAATTGTATATAATTTTGCATATTGTTCATAGTTTTATAAATATTTATGTATGTATGCATCATGTAGCAGTTTTAAGCCATTTTATAACCATGTGATGAACTCCTTATTTTCTCCAGATTTTTGTATTTCCGCATTTTATCAACCAAGTAAATACCTCTATATTTTGTATATATTGAAATGCGGTAATCTGGAGAAAATACGGAAAAAGAGTCCAAATACTCCCATCCCACATTTTCTCCATATTTTGAATACGGAAAAAATCCGGAAATTTGAATCTAAGGAATGAATGCGGAAAATTAGTCCAAATACTCCCGTTTGCATTTTCTCCTTAATTTGAATATGGAAAATATATGGAGATCTGAGGTGCGGGATTGATTCACATACAGATACATCAACAGACATTGTCCATCATACATCATCGTTTTCAAAAAATACAAGTTTACAGCATTTAAACCCTAAACTGATCACTAGATGTGTATACTATTATACAGCGTGTCCCATAACATATGATACATTTTCATGATTATGTAAAACATAATGTAATGAATATTGAAAAAAAAGAAATGTACTATATGGTATCGTTTATACTAGGCCTTTCCAATTTTATTCACACAACTTGACTAGCATTGAAAGGAACATAACAAACAAGAGGCCACTAGGCCACATCGCTCACCTGAGAATCTTTTGTCATATTGTTCTTTACCAGATTTTCCCCTTGTAATACATATTTGTGGCCCTGCCCTACCCCCGGGATCATGATTTGAACAATTTAGAATCTACACTACCCCACAATGCTTCCACATGAGTTTCAGCTTTTTTGACCCAGTGGTTCTTGAAAAGAAGATTTTCAAGATTTTTCCTATATATTTCTATGTAAAAATTTATTCCCCATTATGGCCCCGCCCCACCCCCGGGGGTCATGATTTGATCAATATAGAATCTACACTATCTCAGGGTGCCTCCATATAGGTTTCAGCCTTACTGGCCCTGTGGTTCTTGAGAAGATTTTTTAATGACCCACCCTATTTTTATCTTTTCTTGATTATCTCCCCTTATGAGGGGACTTGGCCCTTCATTTTCACAATTTAAATTTCCTTTTACCCAAGGATGCTTTGTATCAAGTTTGGTCAAAATTGGCCCAGTGGTTCTTGAAAAGAAGTCGAAAATGAGAAAAGTTTACAGACGGACAACAGACAGACGGACAGACAGCTAGACAGACGGACGGACGAAGGACAAAATGTGATAAGAAAAGTTCACTTTCTACGGCTCAGGTGAGCTAAAAAGTTCATTTTAAAATGCTATCATTTTGAAACGATGTCATCATGTCTGGACATTACAAACATTCCATAACTTGAGACAACAATGCAATATCTCTTTAGTTATACTCAGGATTTTCATCGGATACATATCCTTTTCGATTAAAATTCAGATAAAGGTTTAGTAACAACGTCGTTAGGCTGGATTTGATAATTACAGATTTGAAATGAGGTACCTAGCATGTTTTATAAATCCATTTTGCTTGAATTGCATTTTTTAGCATTTTTTTGGCATAATTTTGTGAATAGTTTATTCGAACTTTTTTACTGAAATAATTTGTCTGTAAAAACTGTATTAATCCAAATAGTAAATGAGACAAATATCAACGAAATTGGTCAAGACGTTCATTTCTGTCAATAATGTCAAATGATGTATTATTTCATAGGACGACATGAAAACACTCTGTAAATTCACTGAAACATATTGATATTAAGTACACAATACATAAGTAAAATAAAATAAACATATTGTCTCAAGCAACGACTTTAGGATCGCAAATCTGTGTACTAATAAGAATATAAAATACATGTATATTCAAACAAACATGTAACATTTTGTAATACTTTGAACCCACTTGATATTAAGTTTACAATACACAAAGCAAAATAAAAAAAAACGTATCAATACAAGCAACAAACTTTGATCGCAAATCTGTGTTTTTAAAAATTTGCAATCGTGAATGAAAATATTCCCTTCTCGTCCAACACTTCCATACAAATTTGAACTATGTAGCTTCTCTAAAATAATTACAAGCTGTATAGGATACACATTCACTCTAAAATAGATACAAGCAGTATAGAATACACATTCACTCTAAAATAAGTACAAGTAGTATAGGATTCACATTCACTCTAAAATAGGTACAAGCAGTATAGGATATACATTTACTCTAAAATAGGTACAACCAGTATAGGATACACATTCACTCTTAAATAGATACAAGCAGTATAGGATACACATTCACTCTAAAATAGTTACAACCAGTATAGGATTCACATCCACTTAAAATGAACTCCCCAGCACTCTCCATTCTTATAAAATTAAGTAAAACGCCCAATTCTTTAATATTCTACACAATATTCAACGAGCTCCTAATCTGTAGCTCCTTCATTACTTCTTGGACATTTGATTTAATTGTCTCTGAACCTTCTTGAATTTTAACAATTCTATAATATTATTCTTTCATCTCCAACGTAGCAACGGTAACATTGCTTGACTACGGTTGATATTCCATAAAAATAGCAACTGAATAGAATTCATATGTAAAAGGCCCACTGTCATCGAATTTTGTCTGACAGTTGGATGTCGAACTCATGTTTCGTTAAAAATGTTAGATTTGTTCTTTATTTGTTTAAGTCATATACGCTATATGAACGGCGAATTTTGGTTGAAACAAAATGATCATAGGTTTTAAACACATGAAGTATAATAAAAAATAATACTTTTCACAAAATTGTACTATAGATGTCGTTGTAATAACAAAAGAATTAAACAATATCTAGGAATTAAGAATTCAGTCTTTTCATAAATATATAAAGGAAGTGCGTAAACAGTAGGCTTATATATAGAAACACATGTCCACGGGAAATCACAGACAACGAAGTATGTTGCATTTTGACAACAATTATTAATGTAAGGTTAATATGCATCATAACGGAGAAGATTGGTGATACTGAAATACATTAAAAGGTCAAGTACCATTAAGTACCCACGTCAAAAGTGAGTAGTATCTCAAACGGCCTACCTTGTTTTCTTTACGCCACGTGTGTTTATCAATCTAAAAGTAGCGACGGCGTCACGTGATAGATTTATTTAAAAATAGCTATTTTTCTTTCCTTGCAGGATAATAAATAATTATAATTTGATAACTTTGTAACGCGTTTAATTTTAATGGTGTAATTTACAGTATTTTCGTAACTTTTATTGATAAACAAATTGTATCAATTTCCAATCGTATTTTAACTAGAGCAAGTTATAGCGTGTATACTTTTAAGCCTTCTTTCCATATGTTGTAGGTATATTTGCAAAGCTTCCTTTTATTTTTTTTTAATATCTAGTAATAGCTGGATATGAAGCACATACAAAAGGTCCAGTTTCTCACATTTTTTTTTATTGTTCTTTGATTATTGCAATCCCATTGGATTGCTTTAGGTAGGTTAATCCTTGTCCATCATTACCTAACAGTTACACATCCAGAACAAATTTAGGCTAACCATCAATTTTAAAAAATGGGAGCAATTCAACTGCGTCATTTAAATTCAGAGGGAAGTAAATCCTGTTTAATCCTTAAAAAAACCTTAGTGTGCGGTTTAAAGAATCCAAAGATGAGAAACTTTATAAACAGAAAAGTTATCGAAAAGGAATACAAAACATATTTTGATAATGATAGGAGGATTATGATTCAAATATCATTATATGGATGCATTTTTGAAAACAAACTGCACCTCCTGCTCGCTCAAAGACTTTGCTGATTCTTATTTTTTTCATAAAAGAAATGATGATATACATATTTCTTTACAACGGACAAACACTTGTTTTCAATTGTTTAAAGTTGAAGTCACTCTACATATGTTTGATGCATAAAAAGTTTAATTTGCACAGCAGCGTCTGTCAGCATCAATTTTGCTTTTTATTTTTCAAATTAAACTTAACTTCTTGCATATATGACATTAAGTTTTGCATATTTAACATGACTTTCTTCAACAATTCAGGTTTTTCCTAGTTAACTTTTTCTAAAATAGCTGAAATAGCATCATCATCTTTTAAGGTCAGTTTATATATGCTATTAAAGTTATCCAAGTATTTCTTCCCAGTGAAGGTTTCCAATCTTTGGCAGATATCTGACATTGTCGACCACTTTGTTATTGGGTTCTGTCTGAGAGGTGGAGGTTGAGCTCACGTGTACAGTCAATTTATTTCGTATTGACCTAATTCTCTCGATATCATCACCCACTGTCACCTCTCCTACTGCAGGCTCTTCTCCCCACTTTCCTTTTGTTGGCTAAGGGATCTTTGAACAAATGTTTCTTTTCAACTTGTATCTAAATGAAATATCAAATTCCTCAAATCCAGTTTATGATTATAATTAAGCTTATCCAAACGCTTTTCACCAATGAAACTTTCGAGTGCATTGCAGATTTTCGAGTTCTTCAACAAAGTGTTACAGAATACATTATTTACTATACTAGTCCTGCAAACGTTATATGAGTAAAATTTATTATTTCTGAAAGGTTACTGCCAGTCTTCAATTTCGTTTTAACGTCATCATTTGAGACTTTAATTCTTGAACATCTGAGACGACTGTCTTCATTAGTTCATGTTGATCTTTGACAAACTTTTCTATGATAGCTTTTATAGCATCTTCCCCTTCCTCTTTTAGAGCAAGTTTCTGAATCCCTTTAAGACTATCCAAGTACTTCTTTCCAGTGAAGGTTTCTAGTCTTTGGCAGACATCTGACATCGTTGACCAGGTGTCATCAAATTCTGTCTGAGAGATGGAGGCTGAACTCACATGTGCAGTCAATCTATTTCGTATAAACCTTATTCTTTCGATATCGTCACCCACTGTCACCTCACCTGCTGTTGGCTCTTCTCCCCATCTTCCTTTTGTTGGTTTAGGAATCGTTGAACAAATGTTTCTTATCAACTTGTATGTTAATGAAATATCAAATTCCTCGTATCCAGAATTCTTTGCTTTAATCAAAAGATCTTCTTGATCCGAGTTAAGCTTCATATTCATCCTCTTTCTGTTTG
Source organism: Saccostrea cuccullata (assembly GCF_032062105.1). NCBI lineage: Eukaryota > Metazoa > Mollusca > Bivalvia > Ostreida > Ostreidae > Saccostrea > Saccostrea cuccullata. Next base: position 16,691 of record NW_026924517.1, on the reverse strand, counting down.
ATAATAAATTCATCTTGTTCTCAATATCAGATGCAGGAATCTCTGATTCTAGAATATCTCTGTATGCTTTATTTAACACATCGTTTGTGGCCATGCCAAGTTTTGCAAATCTAGATCGGCCTTCTAGGTTTTGTCCAGAGGCCACAGGAGTACTTGAATCACTCGCCTCTCTCTAAAACAAAATAGGAAAAGTGAACCAAACTTAGCTAAAATACATACCACGGTAATAATAATTAATAAAGATCAAAATCTATAAATATTATTCCACATGTATTGAGCCAAGCTAAAACATACTGCAAGTACGGTTTGTCACTGTTTTTAAATTCCATGGTGACCATCACAAAGGGTCCACTTTGAGACCAAAGAAGGGAAATTATCGTGAAAAAGATTATAATCTACCAGTAAATTTCATCGAGTTGGTGACATCATATTAATTTGGAAAATTAGGACTAAGGTGAAATAAAAAGAATTATTTGAACAGAAACATATTTTACTCAGATTCTGTAAAACCTTGGTACCTAAACCATGAGACAATTTGCATTAAAAATTAACAAGGTCACTATTGTCCACGTTGTTTGTGATATGTTGATTTACCCGACATAGTAGACATACCCCTAATTCATCAACTTCTTTTGAAAAAGAATTGTTTTACGAAGAATATGCTCTTGCGTATTGAATCAACTATGAGATATTTAAATAAGGGACGTTGACGATGACTTAATCAGATTTATTGTAATTAATATTTAAAATGTTAATGCTGGCTTGACATTGATCTCCTTTCCAATATAAAATACACATGAATATCAATATAGAGTAGTTGTTATTCATATATTAGTATCATGCTTCACGTAACAATTAATTTAGGTATCAACAGAAAATCTCATTAAATTCCTGAAATGTAAGGGCACCAATTGGTGTGACTTGTAGTAAAATCAACAGTTTTCTTATGAAATTGAGCACAAATACGGCTGAAAATTAAGTGGAATCTCACTATAATTGTGATATACCAATAATATAGTGGAACTTACGTTTCCCTCCAAACTGATGATTAATAATATTCCTACATTAAAAATTATGGACATAAATATATTTTCTATGTTAATGAACAAATTGACTTAAAATATCTCCAAATCATCACACACTCTCGGGTCATAAGCATTTTTCTGAAAGTGATTTTAAATTTGACAGATGATCTTGCTTTAAAATCTAGGCACACCTGTAATTAGTCTTATTGTAAAGTATTGACTTCTATTGTCATTTCATTTTTTTTGTAATTGGCACATTTTTTTTTACTTTTTTACATAATATGCTGAAGATAAATATTTAGATATACCAACAGACAGACAGACGGACATGATTCCTAAATACCCTTAAGTTTTTGTTTGCCGGGGGGGGGGGATAAAGATTAATATAGTTACCTTTTCCCAGAATCCCAGAGTGGTTTCTACATTTATCACATGTTTCTCTCGAAGTTGACACTCGCACTGAATTTCTTTTGCCTTGATTGTGGACAGCTCACTTGCTAGGGTAAAAGATAGATCTTTCTCATTACAAATAACAAATTGACATTTGTATCCTCTGTGGAATATTTTTGTGTGAATAAATGTTTCTGTCAATTTTTCTATGGCTTTTTCAATGGAGTCCCCAATTTCATTTGATACTTCTTTGTCTACAGTTAATGGTTTGATTCTGAACACTTGCAATTCAATATCGTCATTAGATATGCCAACAACAACAGTGTGTGAATTGTGATCAAACACTGCTGCTGTTTGATAAAGACACAGGCTTCCTTCATTGTCTTCATCTTTAGCAACACTCCATCGAAGAGAACTTATGCAGTATGCTACCAGTCTGTAGAACACAAACATGGCAAAGGAAGTGAATCTGAAGCACAAAATGGATGAGCATTCCCATTTATCTTCACGGAAGTCAGCTTCAAACTGCTTTTTGTTCATACACGGGACATACCATGACATGCCACCTTCTGAAACAGCCCAAGAGGACTTTAAAGGTACCAGCATTTGAAGTTTCTCCATGTATGGCATAATTTCACTTTTATGTTTGACGTAAGAGGGTTCATCTTTCCACAAAGCATCTATCACTTTATCTTTTAGTTCTCCTGTTTTGTTGAATGATTTCCATTCTTTGATTAATTTTCTTTTACAGTCTTTAGTGATGTGGTTTTCATCAGCAATCACCTTGCTGAAAGCATTAGCAAACCACTGAATGTCTAGTATAACATGTTCCCGCAATTCCACTTCTTCAAAGTTCAAAAGAAGGCCATTGTCATGGAAACATTTTAAAAAATCTGACATCTCCCCATCACCTTTGATTTGGTATTCATTAGGGAGAGATGAGTTTATCTTCCAGATTTCACTCAGGGACAAAACCTTCCAGCCTCCTTCATACAATAACTGCTCCATTAGAGCCCACGAAGAAGGCAATTCAACTTTTGTATTGTTCTTAATATCTGTAAATAATTCCACTATGGACTTTTTCATTGACTCCAGGTTTTTCTTGGTATTATCATTAAGTTTCTTTAAACCTACTGCATATTCTCGATCATTCAGAGACTCACTTAACCAATCTCTGTCCTCGTCTGGTACAACATTCCAAAACTCCCCAAAATACTTTTCTATTTCCTAAAGAAGTAAACAAAGCAAGCATTAAGATATTTAAACATATTATTGTGTGACACATTTTGTAGTAAAATAAATGTAAATTAAATGTTGTTTTTTTTTTGTATTTTTGAAGTATACACTATTATTATTGAAAATTCTAAAGACAGGGTGGGATCAGATATTTTTTTTGATATACTGGGATCAGATATTTTTTTTTGATACACTGGGATCAGAATTTTTTTTTTGATAGGCTGGGATCAGATATTTTTTTTTGATACACTGGGATCAGATATTTTTTTTGATACACTGGGATCAGATATTTTTTTTGATACACTGGGATCAGATTTTTTTTTTTGATACACTGGGATCAGATATTTTTTTTTTGATACACTGGGATCAGATATTTTTTTTGATACACTGGGATCAGATATTTTTTTTGATACACATTTTTATCAGCTTGAATACTAACATCCGAAGATTTTGATTCCGTGTGTGTGGCAACAAGAAACAGTGGTGCCTTTCTGCCTCCAAATGTCTTAATTGAGGTTATCCAAAACTTCAAGTAGTCTGAAAGAGAAAAAAATTTGTAATCTAAAACAATCGCTCACATGAACACTGTTGCTAGAATGAAAGCACAAATCAATTTATTATGGAAAAGCTTAAACCCATACGTAGTCCCAACCAATCCTTACACGGTACGATTTGAACAAAATTTAATCTACGCTAACTAAGGATGCTTGCATATACTTCTTCGACTACATGTGGATTTATTGCCTTTTACATTTGAACTAACTTTGTATCCGCCCCTCAGCCAAACTAAATATGACCAATCATGCTTTGCTGTCCTTGAAATATTTTCCCTATATATTCCTAAGTTATCATGGTTATACTTTGTTCGACCATTGTGGAACCATCCTATCCCTGGGGGTCATGATTTGAACAAACTTGATTCTACACTACCTGAGAATGCTTCCATATACATATGTAAGAATAATCAATTATAACTGTGCTATTCTTGAGAAGAAGATTTTTAAAGAATTATTTTCCTATATATTTCTATGTAAAATTTTGATCGGCCATTTTGGCCCCACCCATCCCTGGGGGTCATGATTTGAACAAACTTGAATCTACACTACCTGAGAATGCTTCCATATAAGTATGATCAATCAATGGCTTTGCTATTCTTGAGAAGATTTTTAAAGAATTTTCCAAAATATTTCTTTATAATTTTTTTTATAAATTTGAAATCTCGTTCCCAACTCAAATTTGACACAGGAAAGAAAAGTTTTTAATTTTTTTCTGAAAATTCAAAACCTTGAGCGGAGGGTTTGTAAAACTGAAAATAGAATAAATCCTGGCCTTAAATATGTAATTAGATCATTAGTATATTAACCAGGAGCAAAGGATAAGAAGTTCAAAGAATTCATGCATTTCACTATATAATCATAAATAGAGCCCCACCCTAAAACAAGAATCCCTGACCCTGGGGCCATAAAATTTACAATCTTGGTAGAGGTCCTCAAAACCACCAAAATTAATTTTGGCCCTATCCCTCAGGCTCCAGGGGGGCAGGGATCATGAAATTCACAATTTTTGTTCCCCGTAACCCAAAAATACTTTGTGCCAAATTTGGTTGAAATTGGTTCAGAGGTTGCAGAGAAGAAGCTTAAAATGTTCAAATGTTAACTCACGACGACGGAAAAAAACAGATAGCAATATGTCACCTGAGTTTACTCAGGTGACTTAAAAAAATTCTCTAGTATAAATTTCTATGTAAAACTTGGAATGGTCATTATGGCCTTGTCCTACCACCGGGGGGTCATGGCTTGAACAAAGGAGAATCTACACTATCTACACGTAGCTATATCCCCTCCACAACTGTATGTAGCTGGGTGATGGGATAATAATGTTTCTTTGAATATTTCAATTAATTAAACAAAATGATAACTGAATATCTATTGTCAGTTAACAAATTTATAATTAGTTGCCTAGACTCTGACCCTACCTAAAAACTTGACATTTTACGAGTGTTTTACCTTTGTAAGTCCAAACGGAGAAGATTGATCCTTCTTGATTGTCTTTCTCTCTATCCACAACATCCTCAAATCTCTTAGTCATGTCCAACACAAGGATAAAGAAGGCCTTTGGTGTTACGTAAATTTGGTGGCAGGCATAATACGCTAACTGTCCAGCAAAATCCAGCATGCTGACAGTTGGTAATTTTTCTTTTTCAGACAAGATTTTTTCGAAAATTTCATCCTTCAACATAGCTGTGGCTTCTGAGGAAAGAACACGGGCCATTGTCTCTACTGTATTCCGTTCTTCTTTGCCTTCAGTTGGAGAAATGGACGTCTCAACTTTCTCTTCTTCCTTTTCTTCTCTGCTATATAAAACTACTTCAGTGCTTTTATCAGTACTTTTTAGCTCCAAATTGTCTTCTTTTTCATCTGTATCAGAGATGTCAACTGTACTGCTTGGGTCTGGTATCAAATCTGCAGTGTTTATCCTGATAAATGTCTTCAGTGGTGAGTCATCATCAGCAACCGTAAAAGAAGAAATTATCATTTAGTAAATAATCCTTGGAATAATAATTGGTTTTTTCCAAAGTCTTACAGGGATGAAAATGAATGAACAGTATACGATTACAATTGATACTTGTCTATAGTATGTAAGGTATTCAACTTTTACAAATATGTTTTGTCACTTGCCTGCGATTCAAAACACAGACTTTGGTATACAACGTGGCTATTGGCCACTTGTTACTTATGACAATAAGACACACTGGCTCTCTGTTCACTGTGATAAAGTATAAAACAAGTGTATCTATAGTCTTCCTCATTCATAAATATTTTATCAGCGACTCTAACTCTGATCACCACAAAACATGATAATTCATACATGTAAATTTTTTTCTAAATATAAAATAATCATTAGGTCAATATTTAAAATGCTTTCCAGGAAAGAACCTGACTTTGTGCATGTTTTGCCCATTTAGACCAAACACTCATTTTCATTTTGTTTCTTCCCGTGGGGATCCGGGTTAGAATACGTCCTCAGTACACCCTTGCTTGTTGTAAAAGGCGACTAAATGGGGTGGTCCTTAGGATAAGACCGTATAAACCGAAGATAGATAAAGATCCCTCCCTGACCATAGGCCATAAGTGCCGAACATAGGTCTAAATTTGCAGCCCTTCACCGGAATTCCATCTCAATGTGTGTAACCTCTGCAAAAAATGATCAGAAACTAATGGTGGACCCAAAGACAGACTAACCACCAGACAGCAGCAAAGCAATATACCCTCCTTTCTTCGAAGAGGGGCATAATAAGCTTCCCTCCATGGAACCCCTGACCCAGTGGCCATGAAATTTTGGAAAAAACACTATTCCTTCTTTTTACTATGTACTTAGTTCATCAGCATTATTCAACAACTTCCCAGTGATTGAATTTGATTCATGTTTTAAGCCAGATGCTATAGCATTTACAATTTGGTCATCATAACTATACACCTAGCAGTTCCTTAGTTTGGTTACTTAATACCCATAGGCAGGGTAGGTGGAAAAAAAAATGCATTTCAACAAATCAGTAATATTCAGCAATAATGAGTAGTGCCTCTGTAAAGATGAATAATGACCCCCATCAAATAATGACCAGGGGTCATTTTTCAACGGCAAAAAATGTCCCCCACCCGTAGAACAAAATAATTTTTTGTAGAAAAAGAGTTCTAGGGGGTCATTATTTTACATGTTAGTCGTATAAAATAATGACCCCATTGAAAAATGACCCCCTTTAAAGTGATACAAAGTATACACTCTTTGATATCTTTTTTACAGCGAAACTAATTTCTTTCAATGCTAAAATTGTGTTTGAAAAGAGATTCTTCAATTGTCAAGTAAATAAAATTTCTTTTAAATATTCCTCCTTATAATGTTTGCTAAAAGAATGATATTCCACTTGTTTTTGAAATCAAACCATGCAAAAATCAGGTTTAAATACTCTTTAATAGAAAAAATTAAATTTTCAACTTTAAGTTTTTTTAAGTTTGGCAAGTCCTATTTGACAATGAAAGAGGGGGAAATTTTTACCCCCCCCCCCCCAAAAAAAAAAAAATTACGTTAAGTCGAAACAAAAAATAATAATAATAAATGAAAAGCAAAAATATAAATAAAACTCTATACCTTTCAATAATTCTGAAAGAGGCTCTAGATAAAATATTGAATTGAAGTTAAGCCTTCACACAAGTACCATTATATCATATCATAATTTACTTCGCCATGATTAAAGCATACTTTAAATGTTGGTGGAGGTATACTTGAAAGTATTGTGGCAAAGTCACAGTTAAAATTAGTAGAATAGTAGATTATTTTTAGCTTATTTTTAATTCCTTCTTATAGAAAAATAAAGGTAGGGTGGTTTTTTTTTTTTTTGTTTTTTTGAATATAGAAATACAACGAAATAAGAAAGGGGGTGGGGTAAGTATAAGACCTAAAAATATGCTCTGTAAAGCTATGGGCTAGTGTAAAATACACAGTCATTCTAATGCAAAAACTGTACATGTAGACATAAGCTTTTGATTTAGCACACAGTATTCATTACATTTCTTTTAACGTAGAACCTACTTCGTATGACAACAAAACTGGTAAATGTGTTTAACCTGTGCTAACCCATTAAGACGACATAATTAATTCAATGCCACTTTTTCCCGTACTTGACAGCTTCAAAAGAAATGGTAAAAAATATTGCATTTTGAAACTCACAGAATTCAATCATGCCAACATAATCTTAATTCAATTCATATATTTTTTTGGTTTATAATGCTTAATGGCAATATATTTCTGGAATAAGAGAAGGTATGTAGGCACCTTTTATTTACTAGATCTAGACCTGAAGTTGACAAACCGAAGACTATCTAGTTTTATGAAATTACAATGTACATACTACTTTCGTAATAATTTGAATGGTATTTAACCATATTGAAGGAATGCAAAAATCGTAAGAAATCTTTAGTTGACAACTATATACTGTAATATCTTGATGAAATGTGTCTAAGTCAAAGATGTATGTGTTGTAGATCGTTTGATCGTGTGTACATTTTTGTGAAATCTATATAATGAAATGATGTGCATTCCTTTTTACAATTATTTGTTCCCTATTCATATTCTTGGTGTTTGATTACAATTTTTCTATTAAATATGATCTTTTTAAAGTAAAAGTACAATTTGTGATAAATTTTTAATCTGAAAGTAACCCTGGCCCAAACAATCATTTAATTATTAAATCCTGTGTAAGTGCAAAAAGGTCAAGAATATGAGTATCGGTAAATAGCCTATCTTTCATTTGTTAGAGGGGAAAGGTATATATTTTAATCACTTTTTGTAATCATTTGGCTATGTTCTTCATCATATTGAAGATTGAAAACATTGTGACGAAGACTTCAAAAAAATATTTACAAATGTAGGGTGCATAATTGACTAAAAATAATAGAGTTCATTTTACTATTTTTTTTAATGGTGGACTTATCTTTTAAGTTAATTGAATAAAAAAGAAATTATTCTTGATAAAATATTGTTTATTAGTATTCAGTTAATAAAGTTTATAAACAACGATGTTTGAAGAAGTATTTTTGTGATATTTCATATTCCCTTTATGACAAGTACCCCTAAAAACATTTGAAAATGTGAAGTCGCAGTATTTAAATACCATACCAAGTTTCACATCTTGTTCTAGATTAAAAAAAAAGCTAATTCAGAGAATTTGTGTCCCTCGCTTAGGGAAAAAGTAAACAATGCAGAGGGGGGGGGGAGGTCGGATCCCCCTGACTGCATTTGTAGAATTATTAAATGTATACATGTATACTGAATGAAATAAAATATAGCAATATGGATGTAAAGATTTGATTGCTTATTCTTTATTATGTGTACAGAAGATTTTTTATATGGAATATTTAACACAATGTAATGATGATCTTATGAGTTTGTACAAGACACACCTCATAAATTTTTCATTTCACATGCTGAATATCATTGTTTAGTTAAAAAATGTATTTCGGGGAAAAAAAGATAATGAATCATCTGCGAATCGAACTCGGAACCTCTCACATGTGCAACGAGAGACATACCACTAGACCATGGGACCGCTTTACGAAATATTAAATTATATCCAATCATGAAGTCACATACATGTATATATTCATGTTCGGTATTGTCAAAAGAGTTTGACAGACGGACGGACGGACAAATATGAGTAACAACAATATACCCTAACTATATTTAGTTCGGGTATGGTATAATTAACCTGTGTTTGAGTTATTCATAGAAGCTACTATTTTTAGACCTTTTGACACAGGTGACTTGGTTTCTCATTGGTTATTTGATTTTTTAAGTTCATTCCGTGCTAGTCGCTTTTTGAGATTTGTAATATGAAGTCAATTTCTTTACAATCAACTTAGAATTTTGGGTATTTGGATCTCATCTTTCTTTTCTTACTTTTCTTATTTATTACAGAGTATATATACTAATTTTCCTTTATTTTATTCAATTGCCACTGGAATAGGAATGTTTGACGATAACGTGTTTTATTATACACCTACATGTACTGTATATCACTCAATTTTACTGTTGAATTTACGTAATCAAGTGACATGATCTGACTTTCCGGTTCACCACACTGTGGTTTTCTGAATCCATATCACCACTCTCTGAAACTGATGACGTAGTACGCAGAAACATGACATTATTTTTCTTGCGCGTTAAAAAGTCCCTGGTAATTATGCTTTCTTTTATGGATAAATGTTATACAATAGATCTCTAAAGTGTTATTTTTCTCTATTTAGCTAGTTATGAGGGGGTATATAATAAATTTATCATTAAAACAGTAACTTGATCCGAAGAGCCGTATCACGTTTTGTTAACAGGCGCGGATCATCAGATTAAACTTGACACTTCGCGTCTCGTTAGATTTGATGATCCGCGCCTATCAACTCGACGTGATATTGCTCTTCGAATCAAGTTACTGTTATAATAATATATATTTGTGTAAGAGTGTAATCTGTTTTTTCTTTTAAATCTAACGTAAAGTTATTTTGCTTAAATTACAGATTTAATATTTTTTATCATATTAATTCAAAGTATTATTTTGAATTCATACATGTAGTTTTAAATGAGAGAATGACTTAGTGAGCAGGATAAAATAATTTTGATAAATTTCTATTACACCTTTACTTTAGTCATTGGGTGAATTATTTGCACATGGTATTAAAGGTACTTAGACACAGATTTGAAGTTCATATTTACTCTATAACATATATTAATATTACGATTTATATATTTTAATAACATTTCACACAAAAATTAATTAAAAATCTTATTTCATTTAACAATTATTAAAACTTTAAAATTTTTGGCGGGGTTGATTTACACATCTTTGCACTTTCACAAATTTCAACTTTATTCTTAATCCTTAGGAAAAGTGGCAATCTTGTTGTGTATTAATGAGAAATGTTAATACTATAATCCAAAAAATTCAGAGTAGACATGTTCGAAAGCAAAGCAAACACACAATTTATTGTCAGTCCGTGCAGTTGTGGTGAACAGACTTTTGCAATTCAACGCACCCGGTGAATCGTAAACTCAAAACAACAACAAAGCTCTTGCCCTGTTTACAAAAACTGTGTACATAACACGAGTGTGCTCGATTTGCTAAACTGTGTGCGCAACTCTTAGTTCGGAATGACGATACTTGTAAAGCAGTTTTGCTTTCTAACATTTCTACTCTGAATAAAATTATTTTTCTGGATTTAAGTTTTAATATTTCTCATTAATACACAACAAGATTGCCACTTTTCCTAAGGATTAAGAAAAAAGTTAAAATTTGTGAAAGTGCAAGGATGTGTCAATCAAACCCGCCAAAAAAGTTTAAGTTTGAATAAATGTTAAATGAAATAAGATTTTTAATTAATTTTTGTGTGAAATGATATTAAAATAAATAAGTCGTAATATTATAGAGAAAAATAGAGAAAATATGAACTTCAAATCTGTGTCTAAGTACCTTTAAGCTTATAAAGCCTAATATATTATTTTACAATTATATTATACAGGGAAACATTTTGATCGTCCACTGTGGACCCATCCTACCCTCAGGAGTCAGGATTTGAACAAGAATCTACACCTCCAAAGAATGATTCTGGATGAGTTTCATCTTTCTTGCCCCAATGGTTCTTAAATTTTTTTTCTAGTATTTATTTCAATATAAAACTTGAATTCCCTATTGTTGCCCTGCCTACCTCTCCGGGGTCATGATTTGAACAATTCAGAACGTGCACTACCAAGGCTTCCAAATAAGTTTCAGCATTTCTGCTTATGTGCTTCTTAGAAAAAGATTTTAAAAAGAATTATTTACCTTCCAGAATTCCATCTTTAACAATAAAGACATGTTGATGGACTTCCAGTCCCCTGGTGGACTCTGTAACTTCACTGATATTGTGGTGTTTCCCTCTTAATCTCTTAAGTAGGGTTGTTTTTCCAGCCTCAGCACATCCAACAAGTATTCCTCTAGCATGGGAAACAGTTGTTTTCTCCTTTCTCAGAAACTTCTTCAACTCATCCACTTTATTTATATCATCACTGTCTGGATCTATAACAAAAACAGTCATGTTCTCAGAATGGACATCAGAACAAATACATGAAGCAGAATTCGAAATTTTGTTTTAATGCACTTTACAGGTGTACCAGAAAAAAATATGTTACTCTAGATCTGTTATTTTTTATATCTTATCTTTCTATGGTATTTTCTTAAATCAGTTCCAGATATTTATCTGATTATATTGCTTTGGTCATATGATTTACCTCTTTGGCTAAGAACAAAGATTGAAATACTGTATACAGGGTTATTTTCGCCCCATGTTATTTTTGCCCTTTTGCACTTTGCAAACTATTTTGCCCCGTTTTAAATTCGCCCAGTCACAGTTCTGTTTTAAAAAGTATGCTGTGTAATTTGAGTTTGCCCCGTTTTAAATTCGCCCAATCGAGAAGAGGGCGAAACGGGCGAAAATAAAATGGGGGCAAAAATTTCCCTGTATACAGTAAATCATTTTTTGAAAATAAAATGAATTCCTCTGTTTAAAGTTTACAAACATAGATAACACCATTTTTTAGCAGAAAAATAGTTATGTCTTTTACTCATGAAACGAGAGGTCCATGGGCCACATGCCTCACCTGACTAACTTTGTATATGCCTTTTTTTAACCAGAAATCCACTCTTCAAATATACAATTAATTACCCCTTTTGAGGACAACTTGGTGAAATAGACCTTGCCCACGAGGTGACCTGACAGAGGTCATGTCCTCTCCCTCCGAGGGTCATGATTTGAACAATTTAGAATCAACACTACCCCAGGATGCTTCCACATAGGTTTCAGCTTTACTGGCCCAGTGTTCTTAAGAAGAAGATTTTCAAAGATTTTCCTACATATTTCATTGTAAAACTTGGAATCCCTATTGTAGTTCCACCCTATTCCCAAATGGGTCATGGTTTTAACAATTTAGAATCTACAGTAACTACCCAAGAATACCTCTACATAAGTTTCAGCTTTTTTGGCCCGGTGGTTCTTGAGAAGAAGTCTTTTAAAAATGTTTCCTATATATTTCTATATAAAACTTGGATTCCCTATTGTGACCCCCACCCTACCCCTGGGGTCAAGATTTATTCTACACTACCCCAGGATGCTTCCACATAAGTTTCAGTTTTTCTGGCAAAGTGGTTCTTATGAGGAATAATTTTTAATGACCCACCCTACGTTCATCTTTTCTTGATTATATCCCCTTGTAAGGGGATTTGGCCATTCATTTGGACAATTTGAATTCCCAATCACTCAAGGATGCTTTGTGTGAAGCTTTGTTAAAATTGACCCAATGGTTCTTGAGAAGAAGTCAAAAATGTGAGCATGCAGTTTACAGAGAGACAGCTAGACACCTAGACAGACAAACAGACAAAATTTGATCATAGAAGCTCAATTGAGCCTTTGGCTTAGGTGAGCTTATAAAAAAGTAACTATATAAATGTGTCATCTTACCAACCTTAAGAAGTTTTAACAAGAGGGCCTCACATTTCCTTGCTTTCTTTCATTTTTGTTCCTGGGAATTATTCACTTTTTAACATAATACATTGTGTAAATACAACAAGAGGTTCAGGGGCCACAGCACTCACCTGAACACATCGGCTAGGAGAAAGCACATATCAGATCAGATCTGAAAGTTTACTGAGGTGGGGGGGGGGGGGGGGGGAGAGGCTTGAATTTAAACATCACAGGGGGTCATAATTTGAACAAACTTGAATCTACACTACCTGAGGATAATTGCATATATATGTTACTAAGCATGGCTTTGAAGAACTTGAAAAGAAGATTTTTAAAGATTTATCTTATAATTTTCCTATGTAAAACTTTGATCGGCCATTTTGGCCCCATCCTACCCCCGGGGGTAATAATTTGAGAACAAACTTGAATCTTAAAGTTTCATCTTTCATGGCCCAGTGGTTCTTGAGAAGAAGATTTTTAAAGATTTTTCCTATATATTCCTATATCGACCATTTTGGCCCCACCCTACCCCCGGGGTCATGATTTGAACAACCTTGAATCTACTACCTGACGATGATTCCACATGAGTTTCATCTTTCCTGGCCCAGTGGTTCTTGAGAAGAAGAATTTTCCTATATATTCCTATGTAAAACTTTGATCAGCCATTTTGGCCCCACCCTACCCCTGGGGGTCATGATTTGAACAAACTTATATCTATACTACCTGAATATGAATCTACATGAGTTTTATCTTTCCTGGCCCAGTGGTTCTTTAGACGAAGATTTTTAAAAGTTTATCCTATATATTCCTATGTAAAACTTGGACATGTTTGATCGGCCATTTTGGCTCCACCCTACCCCCAGGGGTCATGATTTGAACAAACTTGAATTTTCACTACCTGAGGAGAAGAAGATTTTCCTATATATTCTTATGTAAAACTTTAATTGGCAATTTTGGCCCCACTCTACCCCCGGGGTCATGATTTGAACAAACTTGAATCTTTATTACCTGAGTATGATTCCACATGTGTGTCATCATTCCTGACCCAGTGGTTCTTGAGAAGAAGATTTTTAAAGATTTTTCCTATATATTCCGTTGTAAAACTTTGATCGGCCATTTTGGTCCCATCCTACCCCTGGGGGTAATAATTTGAACAAACTTGAATCTTTACTACCTGAGTATGATTCCACATAAGTTTCATTTTTTCTGGCCCAGTGGTTCTTGAGAAGAAGATTTTTAAAGATTTTTAAAGATTTTTCCTATATATTACTATATAAAACTTTAATTGGCCATTTTGGCCCCACCCTACCCCCTGGGGGACAACAACGATAACAACAGACAATGGACAGGTGAGCTAAAAACACAAGATGTGATTGTGAAACTCTGTGTGCCTAGCGGCAAAAAATTAAAAAAAACATACCTTAAGCATATAGGTCACAGTCAAGATCACAAGGTCATTGACCTTGGTGTCATTTGAAAGAGTTTAATTAGTGGAGTATGCATACCAAATATGTAGTCTCTTTATTCATGGTTCAAAAGTTATGACAAAGGTTAATGTTTGCAGACAAACAGACAAAGAAACAAGTGAATAAACAGACAAACAGACAGGACAATAACAATAACAACTAGGAGACTTATTGTTCACAGAACAATAAGAGGTCTTTCGACCTTTTTGAATTTTCAATTTTGTTTTATATATGACTCCAAAAATTAAATTCCATGAACAAGAAACCAAAATTGTCTTAAAGGTTAGAAAAAATTAAAATTCAAAAAAAATTTAAATGACCTTGACCTTTGACCTTGAAAAAAAATATTCAAGGTCAAAGGTCAAGGGTCACAATGCAGTTGACCCCGTGCTTCTATGACTTATAGTTTTCAAGTTATAAGGTTTAATATAAAGTACAAAGAAGTTAAAGGGCAATAACTCATATAAGTGGTAATCAGATCCTTTTGCATTTATACATTGAAGTTAGGCCTAAAGACCCTTGACACATTAGTGAAGGTTTAATGTCTCTATGGTCTATAGTTTGGGAGGAGTAGCGATAACAAGGATCTTTGGACAAGGGGACATAACTTTTAAAAGGGTTAATCTTAGGGGACAAGAATGAAATCTTTGAAATAGTTTTAAGAGTACATATTATTGATGCAAAGACATTAAGTATATGTTAAAAGACAAAAGAGATATAAAAAATGCTTAATTTCTCATTTTTAAAATGACCTTGACCTTTGACCTTTACATGAATTTAAAGGTCAAAGGTCACTTAATCTTATGCAGTTGATTTAATGATTCTATGACTTCTCGTTTTGAAAATTTTTAAATATTTATAATATTCAAAAAGTTTAAGGGGCAATAACTCATTGAAGGGGTCATCGAATACTTTCGCAATGAATAGATTGAAGAGTCCCCTTAATTAGTCTAAGACATTGATGAAGGTTTCATACCTCTATGGTGTACGGTTTCTGAGGAGTAGTGATAACAAGCATTTCTTGCAAAAGGGGCAATAACTTCGAAAGGGGTCAAAGATCAAATATGGGGGGTCATTTTTCGGAATAACTTTTAATATCCAATATCATAAACTATGAAGTTTTTCGATAAGTCTTACGGTTTCAAAACATCTCCAGAAATAAAATAATAATAAACAGTCAAGGGCATCATGGAAACAAGTTATTTTTCAAATGATTTGTTTAAGTTATTAAATGGGTACATTTTGGGTTATCTTCCCCTGATTATGCTTTTCTTCAGTAACTTATTCCTGTTATTGATACTTTACTACTCATTAGTGAAAACCTACTGGCATCTGAATAGCTTTATTCATGCTGTGCTTGGGTTATCAAGTACTGGTTAGATGGTTTATGACAGGAAAAGTAATCTATCTTTACAATCTAGGACACTAAAATTCCACAAATCATAACTTATTTCTGTTATTTCATCCTTAACCCACCTCACTTTAGAACTCTTGCACAAAAATATACAGCTTTGCACAAAAAATATAAGACTTACAGATTGTACAATAATGTCCAATGATTATAAGAAAATTAGTCGCAGTGTTGGCAAAATTGGCGGAAGATGTGTAATTGACCCCTGAAATGTTCCTAAAAACAAATGATTTTTCCTTTCAAAAAATCATGATATTTATTTAATATCATCCAATCTACTCAGTAAAAATTAAGTCTGTTGAGTTTTTAAAAGAAGTACATATATTTACAACTTTCTCAGCCTTGCATCATCTTTAATCAGCAGAAAACTCAACATATTTATGTTTTTTTAGCAAAATTGATAGGCATTCAATTAACTCAAATGAGTTACTTCTTTGTATAGTCATATAAAAGTAAGGTAACCTAAACAAGTTATTATGAAAAATAACTTGATTTCATGATGCCCCTGACTGATAAACAGAAGCATTTCAAGAGGTCTTTCCACAGAAAGGTGGAAAGACCTAATAACAAATAAACAATTAAAGTTTTTTCAATAAGTACAAAAATCTCCAAGTTCAAGGTCAAAATGTCAATGTAATTGGTATCAAATGAAAGGTCTTGCCAAATAAAATATTTATGTAGAGTATGGAAGCCGTAGCCCTAACCGTTCAGAAGTTATGACGAAGGTTAATTTTATTAAAAGTAGGTCAAACTCTAAGGTCAAGGTCAAAGTTCTTATTATCAATTGAAAGGTCTTGTCACAAGAATTTTATATGTAAAGTATGAAACACTAGACCTATCCCTTTAAAAGTTACGGTCAAGGTTTTCAAAAAAAAATTAAAGTAGGTCAGTCTCAAAGGTCAAGGTCAAAGGGTCAAAGTTTTTGGTAACCAATGAAGGGTCTTCTCACAAGGATTACACATACGAAGTTTGAAAGCCCTACCCTTACGTTCAAAAGTTATGGCCAAGGTTAAAGTGTTTTCAAAAGTATAGAAATCTACAAGGTCAAGGGCTCAAGGTTGTTTGTATTCAACGAAAGAATTTTTTAACAAAGATTACATATGTGAGGTATAAATGTTCTGGT
>NW_026924516.1:0-23301 GCF_032062105.1 Saccostrea cuccullata | reverse complement strand
ATTATGAGGTTTTCATACTAACTGTAAGGGCATTATTTATACATTGAATTGTCTACAAATTTCCCGGTATTTATAAGAAGCATACGGTGGGTGTGACCGGTCGACAGGGAATTCTTAATCCTTTATGGCACTTCAGTTGTCTGAAGAAGTCCATGTTTCCTTTGCTCCCGATTTGTTTCAATGGAATTTTGAGTTTTATCAATATTTTATCTCAATATTTGATTAAGCATGCATTTTTGATGGGCAAGGGAATTATAATTCGTTTATTACTATTGGGAGAATATTCATAAATGTGAAAGTAGATAATGAGACAGCACTAATTTCTTTTCCGCCTATCAGGGATATAAACTTCTAATAAATGATTGTTGATAGGTGTTCTTATTTTAAAGTTTGAAAAAATAATAACTTTCAAAAAATAACACTTTATGTGTCCAAGCTTATCAGATTGACACAGAGATCCATTGATTAGGCCTAATATTATTCTTTTCTCGTTGCCTGTTTTCTTTTTCTTATTTAATTTAGATATACATAATTTTCTATATTTGTATAATCTTATAGAAAATAAGCAGTAATAGATGTTGTAAATGATGTAGATTTTTTTTATATTTAAATTAAATTAGAAAATGAAAAAAATAAGAAGAAAAAACGAAGCACAAGAAAAAAAAAAGATGTTTCAGTTTGGGTTTTTATTCAAAACAAGATAACATGTTTCGAAGAAAGCTTTTAATAGATACACCTCTTCATTATTGACATTCTTGATTATGATATGTAAAATGGATGCATTGAATTGCCATATAAAACAAATGTTTCAAGGATTCATTATTATGTAATTTTCAATCACATGTTGAAAACGAAATGATTTGTCATGTTAATTGTATTCAACTTTGGAACGAAAATTAATAACTGACAAAAAAATTAATAAAAAATGATATTGCAACCTTCGGAAAAGGACGTGCCTAGTTTTCTAATCCAATATTCTTCTCGTTGTGTCGGAAAGGTACAATCTTTACGAATAATAGGCTTTTGTTATGATGGTAAACCTTTCCTAGAATTCTAACTTTTATTGAAAAAATCAAATGACCAAATTGAAATGCTTGCAAAAAACCTTCTCTCCTCCGTAGTTAATTTCGTATCGTTGTCCCCTATATTCTTTTTGTAAGTAAACCCTTGGATTAAACAACATAAATAAGCCAAAACAAGTTTGAGGGACTCCAGTTTGTGCGACATTCCCAGAAAGTAATGAGAGAAGGATATGGAGACTTATTCTGCAAAGACATAATGTTGCTTTCCTGAAGACATTTGACAATTGTGCACAACACAAATTCCCATAATTTGTTCATTTAAGCAGAATTTAATATCTCTTTTAAATTTTCTATTTATATTGACGAAAAAATGTACTGAAGGGAAAGGGGGATTCTCGAAAGCAGTGTTGATTTTTTCCTTTCTTGACTGTTTGTCCACGGTCAATCATCGTGTTAGGTTCAACATTAATATGGAAAGCATTGTATATACACTGAGTGTCTGAAATGTTCATTTTTAAATACGTTAAATCTCTCAGAAAACGCCCCTAGTACTAGAAATGACTTTTATGAAGTTGCGAGACTTGTATCATTGAAAATTAATTTCCTTTAGCTACAGTCCCTGATACGTTCTACTTTCAGACTTGAACAGTGCGCGAATGCTGAACGAATCTTGAGCGAACAATGAGAATACGATGTATGAACGGTGATCTGAAAGCGAACGCATTACGCGAAGGGAGATCAAACGCGAGCGCAAAGTGAACGGTGAACGAACGGCAAACGTAAAATGAGTAATTTATTCGGAGTGCCTCAGATCTATTCTTTGCATTGATACCGTTTTATTGTGTTGTAATGGCGGTTCTTAAAATGAAACATATGACGCTCAATATACCACTGAATCAAAACAATCAATATATTCAATGTTTATTTCAATCTAAATATACAAAAAGTTATTTCCGGACAATTAGAGGTAAAATGTAATGGCATGTCTAAAGGTATTTATAATATTACGCTGATAAAGTGGAACATACAGTGTGTGCGTTTGGTCAAGTAATAATTGAAATCATTATTTAAATACAACTTTTTTATGGCAGAAGAAAGAAAAACTGATAATGGGGTTAATGGTTTGTACTTTCAGATTTCTATTTTAAGAATAGAAATGATTGATGCATAAAAACTGTCTAACTTTCGGTAATAATTATGTAACAATTGCTTCTCCAAGAAAAATCGTGCATTTGATGTCATTGAACTTTTGTTGGTTTTTCCATGCAAGTTTATATCTTAATTAGAACCAGCATAAAAAATATGAATCAGGATGCTTAAAAGTTAATGTTTACGAAATGTACTTTTACTTTGTTTACTCAAGAATGCGTGATTATTGAAATTAACATAGCAAAGTATGAAATCCAGCCTACATTATTAATTTGCGAGTTAATAATTATATTAATTTGAATCTTTTTTTTTTGAAAAGCTTTCATAAAAAACGTTAAAAGAAATTACAAATTAGGTTTCAATGTTTTTTTTTTTTTTTTGTTACGTTTCGTTTCATTGGAATAACTTGAATGAGATACTTTTCAAATAATCAACAATATAAAATCACCAAAAGTAAAACAACTTTAATCAAAAATTCGAATGGTTACAAATAAACTTGAGAAGTGGTTAAGATACATATAAATCCCGTATCACGTTTAAATGCAATCAACAACTATTTGAGAATGATGAGAAAGTGTTTTGAATTAGGATTATTTGCTGAGTGATTTTTTCATTAAAGAAAATATATTTTAAAAGATTCAGTTTTAACGTAATGTTATGTACATGTATTTTTTGGATACAAATATTTTATTTGAATTTTTTTAACCTTACCAAACAATTGTTATGGAGATACGTCAGTACTGATTGGTTTTTTTTCCATTTTGAAGATTTATTAAGAGAGATTCATAAACCTCTGTCAATTGGATAGCTTCGTTTAAAATATTGAGCATTTTCTTATAACCGAATATAATTACATAGTTGTCCATGTGTTTTATCTATACTCTCTGATTAAAAGAATTTGCATATGTAAAATATATATACTTACTATCAAATAGGTTACATATATATACATCTTACAGTGCATGTTCTTCATATGGTCAACTTTGCATTAACTGTATTTTGAAAATATGTTCACAGTATGCAAGTATTCTGTTCTGTAATGAAATTTATTACAAGCATAGAAAGAAAAACAAAATAGAATGAATAGAAGAACAGTAAAAACATCCTTCCATTGTTCATTGCAATGAATTATATGGAGATAACGAACAGAATTCAAGCTACAAAATAGGAGCAGAACAAACACAGACCTCAGAGCAAACATCAGACGTGGGATCAGGTGCCACGGAGAAGTGATCATCCCCTGCCGACCGTCACTTCTGTCGTGTGCTCCTTGTCGTGAAATTACGAGATTAACATGTTCACAATTGATTAAATTTCTATTAAAAACGTCAGTCAACATTTGACTCCATTATAATTTGTTTTTGCTGACAAGGGGATGCTCACTCTTCCATGACGCCTTTTCCCAACTCTGATATTTTGGAGGTCCATGTCTGCATTGCTTCTATTTTGTATTGTTTTATGCACTTTTAATCTTGAATACTGTTCTTTTATCTCAAGCACACCAGGATATATCGTATCGATCAATTAATGAATCATTGTATATTGTTTTAAGTCCCTTTCGAGAACTATTTACTCATATGGAGACACCACCACATGTCGGTAAATAGTTACAATTTTTTGTTTGAATATACTGCATGATATTCATGTATAAATAAATAAATTAAACAATTGAAAGTCAATCGTAATAAAAAAGCAAGATGTTTCAAGTCGGGTTTTATATTCAAATCAAGATAAAATGATATGTTAATAAAAAGACCTTTAATAGATACATAAATTCAATATTGGCATTCTAATTTATGGTATCTAAAATGACTGCATTTAATTGCCGTCAAAAAAAATGTTACAAGGATTCCTTATTATGTAATTTTCAATCACATGTTGAAAAAAATTAATTTAGTCAACTTTAGAATGAAAATAAATAAACGAGAAAGAATTTTTTTTTTAAAAGTCATTGCTTCTGTAAAAAAGGGCCGTGTCTAGTTTCCTAATTCAATATTTTTCTCG
This sequence comes from Saccostrea cuccullata, assembly GCF_032062105.1. Taxonomy (NCBI): domain Eukaryota; kingdom Metazoa; phylum Mollusca; class Bivalvia; order Ostreida; family Ostreidae; genus Saccostrea; species Saccostrea cuccullata. The sequence continues at coordinate 19,126 of NW_026924516.1, read as the reverse complement.
TCGTTTACGAAAAGGTTTTAACTGTTTAATCACGTGTAGATAACATGATATAAATAATAGACCAAGAAAGTCTAACATTTCAGATGCCTTAATCTTTTCTCACAATATAATGAAAACACATGCATATATTTCATAATTTCCTTTAAAACTTAAATTTATTTATTTATTTATTTTTTTTTTATTTGAATTCCACAATGCTATACAGTACAAACATACAAGATGAACACAATATTTCATTGCAGCATTCATTTTTAGAGAGAGAGAGAGAGGGGGGGGGGAAAGAGAGAGAAAGAGAGAGAATGCAAGAGAAAGAAAGAGAAAGAGATGATGTTATAAAAGAAAGTGGGTTATAGATAGAGTAGGTAGCAAAACTAGTTTTCAGGGTTTATTGATATTAGTCTGAGAGTATGGATTGCCATTTTTGCCAGGAGGCGTTAAACTCATCTATTTTATCACTTTCTCTAGCTGTATATTTCAAAGTTTTATAAATAAGTTTGAATTCATTCAGAAAACCATGGATAGAGAGGCTAAGGTGTTGACATCTGTAAATATATTGCTTCATTGACATAAGCAAAATATTTAATGATTTTGATGATATTGTTTTACTTATATCACCAAATATAAAAGTTTTACCATCTAGATTTAATACAATGTCTTTTCGATGACAATGTCTTACAAAACCATCTAGAAATTCTTTTACAACTGGACATTGCCAAATTAAATGAAATATTGTTTCTTCCTCTGCTTCACAACATGTACATAGGTTAGAGTCTGTTTTACCTATTTTAAACATAAGACTATTGGTTGTCAATATATAATGATTAATTCTGTATTGAAGCCATTGTAATTTACTATTTTGGGTTGTTAAAAAAGGCAGACAATAAATTTCCTTCCAGTTTTATCTGTCAAGGTGAAAAATTTTGCCCATTTTCCCATACCAACAGGTTTTATTACTGATTTATTTAATATATCACACATAGGCTTTGATCCTTTTTTGGTTAATACAAAGACTTTGATATTACATGGAATATCTGGTTTATGAACAAATCCATTTCTACAAAAGTTATACTTCTTTAAATCTGCAAGTATCACTTGTCGTATGCCTGTATAAGTTAAATGATTAATTTTCAAATCATAATTGTGTTGAATATTGTCTAGTGCTAGGAAGTTACTATTCTCATTTAAGAGATCATATACATATTTTATTCCCTTTGCATACCAAGACTTGTAAAATATTGCTTGATTTTCGATTTTGAAATTGTTGTTATGCCATAAAGGTTGACAGGCATATTCTTGCCAATTTCTTATCTCTTTTTTCTCTTGAATTTCTTGGAAAGCTTTCAAAACATCTCTCCAGAAATTATTTTGTACATTCTCTTGTAAATGTGACAAATATTCTGATCCTGTATTTAAAAGTTTATCAATCTCAACACTATTTTCCAATAATTTTTTCCACTTTGAGTTATTGTTATATATTATTTTTCTTATCCATGTAGATTTTAAAGCTGTTATGTAGGACACAATATTAACCATTTTTAATCCTCCCTGTGCATACTTTTGTGTTACAACTTTTCTTTTTATTTTGTCTACATTTGATTTCCATAAAAAGTTAAAGATCAATTTGGTTAGATCTGTTATAAAACTTACAGGTGGGTTTGGTAAAGAAATAAATAAATGATTAAGCTGTGATATAAGTAATGATTTAATCAATGTGATTCTTCCAATAGGGGTTAAGTTTCTCTTTTTCCATTGCTCTATGATGGTCTTAATTTTGACCAGTTTCTTGTCATAGTTTAGTTTTGTAGTTTTTGCTAAGTCAACATCATAATAAATGCCTAAAAGTTTAAAGTTTGTTGTCCATTGAAATTTCAGATCAGGGCAGAGTCTATCCTCAGAATACTTCTTACTTCCAATCCACACAATTTGGGTTTTTGACTGATTGATTTTGAGACCTGACATTTTATAAAATTCTTCTAATACTAGCATTGTAGCCTTTAGTGATTTTTCAAAGCCGTCAAGAATTATCATTGTGTCATCTGCATATTGTGACATTAAATACTCTGTATCATTAATCTCAATTCCTTTGATATTCTCATTATTTCTTATTTTAATAGACAGTATCTCAGCACATAAGAGAAATATATAAGGAGAAATTGGGTCACCCTGTCTACAGCCCCGTCCTAACTTGAAGAAGTTAGATAAAATTCCTGCTTGCGACACACAAGAAATTATATTATTTTGGAAAATTTTTATCCAATTACAAAAACTTGGTCCAAAGTTAAAAAATTCCAATGTTTCTTGAATAAATGTCCATGACACAGAGTCGAAGGCTTTCTCAAAATCTATCATGACTAATGTTCCAGGAATATCATGCAATTCTGTGTAGTGCATCAGATCGTATACAAGACGTGTATTCTCTCCGATGTATCTCCCAGGTATAAAACCTGTTTGATCTGAACTAACTATTTTGGTTAAAACTTGTTTTAATCTGTTTGCTATACATCCTGATCCAATTTTATAAATAATGTTTAGCAGTGATATTGGTCTCCAATTGCTGAGATGAAATTTACTTTTTCCTTCTTTTGGTATACAAGTAATTATTCCTTGCTTTTGTGTAGAAGAAAATTCGCCTATTTCATAACCATAATTCAAAGAGCGTACTACAAAATGACCCAAATTTCTCCAAAATACTTTAAAAAATTCTGCTGTGAAGCCATCACTACCTGGACTTTTGTTATTAGACATTGTCTTTAATACTGATAAGGCTTCACTATATGAAATAACACCTTCCAATTGCAAACGTTCAGTATCATCTAATTTAGGGACATTACATTCTTCAAGGGATTCTTTAAGATTCAAATCAACATTCTCTAATATTTGAACTGAGTATAATGATTTGTAAAATTTTTCAACTTCTTCTAGAATTTCAGATTGCTTTGTAATTTCCCTTTCGTCATTATTTTCACTTTTAATAATTTTTGGTATTATCTTATTTGTAAAATGTCTATTTTCAAGATTTAAAAAATAACTTGTTGGTTTTTCCCCTTCACTAGTCCATTTTGCCCTTGACCTTATCATATTCCCCATAAGCTTGTGTTGCCTTATTGATTCTAATGCTTTTTTCTTCTCAGCAATAAACTTAAATTTATCATTGTCCATTATAGTTGTTTTTATGAAAAAAAATGAATAATTTTTTTTCAGTAAAAATTGCATATTATAAAAAAATCGTCTTATTAAATGTACAGGCATCTTTATATCATTCGTTTACTGTGATTGGTTTTCATTGGTGAATAAAAAGGGGAATAGCTTCTCTCAGTATAATACAAATTTATAGACTGACCATGTATAGCAGACGTCAGGTAAAATAGACTTGCTTGTTACAACTTAATGTAATTGTCTTCTATTTGCCCAGGAGTAGAAACGAAGATTTTCAGAGAACTCGTTGTTATCCTTAGATTCAACAAAGTTCCATCCAACACCAGAGTCCTTGACCCAGGGGCAAGAAATTTACAAGTTTAGAATAGACGCCCTTGTTCATCATAACCTTGAACGAAGTACATTAATTTATCTGAAAATCCATGGCTAAGAAGTAATGCATTATGCTAGAATATTCGAAAGAACCCCAAACCACATACCCTGAGCCATGGACCTTGAATTCACAATTTTGGATCAAACATCTTTGCATATCATAATCATACTTTATCTGCTAAAACACTGGAGCAAAGAAAAGTTTCAAAAAGAAACAAATAATGCATTAAAAACCTTCAATAACTAGAGTCCTACTAATACTAGAACTCCAGACTCCATTGCAACAAATTTCTTTTTAAGAACAGGTGCCTTTGCTTATCATGATAATAAATAATGCACTTTTATTGAATATTCAATAAATCCTTTCAAAGCACAGAACGCCTGATTCTGATTTTGACACAAATTTCACAATTTTCAAGATACATTTTTATTTATTTCTGCAGGCCAGGGGCAACATTTTCACCTACAGGTCCAACAAATCATATGTTGCCTGAATCCCACCCTTTAACTGATTTGTTATATCCTTCAGTGCTCAAATAAAATTTAATCAATATACGAAGGGTGTTAGAAAAGTTCGCGGACAAGTTCTATTGTGAGCGCGCTATTTCCACGAAACCGGTCAAACTCTCTAGATAAATTCTTAACATTTTTTCCAATAAATATACAAGAATTTGGTGCTCTCTGGTGATTATTGCATAATAAACAGCATTTTTATTCTGATAAAAACTTGCTTCACGGAGCATGCTATATTTTGACACGTTTACATCACAAAGACTCTTTATCAAAATTAAGAATTGCAAATTGTAGCGCAAAGAGATTTATGATATCTTACCTGCCGCTAAAGTATGCAGGAAACATGACGGGGAGAAATTGTGAACTACTGTAAACCAACTTTTATTCGCGTGCGAGAAATTTTCGCGAGGTTCGAACCGGTCCTGAAAGTGTCTGTGTCTATTAACATCAGATTCAAAAATATTTAATCGCTAAAATTAATCGTCGCAAACTAGTTAACCCCTGGTAAATCGCGAAATAAAGTCGTCGCAAATAAAAGTTGGTTTACAGTAAATTGGAGGGTATTTGACTGTTTTATAGCCATTTATAAATGATCAACGCGTAAATACACAGCCAAAAAATCGCAACGTCATTGGGCGTCATGGAGCACTGTACTACGTAAAAATTATGTGTGCAGACAGGAACATGTCCGAAAAGAGATTAAAATGTTCAAGATGCTGTCGGGAATTTCCTATACATACAAATGAACAAGTTTTGAAATGGTCCCAGCTTCATAAAAATGGAAGGAGTAACATTTTGAATGATTAACTCCATCGATCGATACTTCAATACCCCCTAACGCAGGGACATTGCTTTGCACCTATAGCGTTTTGCATAGTTTCCATACCTGATCGATTAACTGCATAGAATTTTTTTTTATATTTTGTAAGATCTCAATAATATCCGAATCAGTACAAAAGACATCATAGTAAAAAGTAATATGTCTTGATAAAGATATTCAATTTTAAACTGGAAAAAAGATAAGAAAAATCTGAAGAAATGAAAGATTTATAGAACTGCGACAAAGCTTAACGGGTTGCATTCTGGTTGTCACGTCGCCTACGTCAAGTGGTTGCTCCGTGAATCCCATGACCCCATAGTAAAAATAGTTGTAAAATTTCAAGATTGTATTATATGGATCTGATGTTTTACATACCAATAAACAAAATGTATGAATTCATTTAGACATAGGTCATACTTCACAGTACACAATAGATTTTCTGTAATTCAATGTGTCCGCGAACTTTTCTAACAACCCTCGTACACTAAATTATCAATTACTTGTTGTGGCATATTATGGCTTAATCAGTAAGTATAAAACAATAGCTGAGAAAGATCAAAATTAAGTATTTAAGAAATGAATGTATAATTTTCCTTTGATCGATGTATCAAAGAAAAAAACTGGACTGAAAACTTCATCAACATGGATCAAAGAAAAATACTGGACTGAAAACGTCATCAACATGGATCAAAAGAAAGAAGGATATGGAGATAACGAACACCCGCCGTTATTTCCTGATCATGACAAATATTACATTCATTTCTTATCATTTAATTATGATATTAAATTTATAAAACGAAACTTTCTTTCACTTTTCAATAACAAAAATCACAATCACAAAAACCGTGCGCACGAATACATCACAACAACGTTAACGTTTCGGAAATTCAAAATGGCGCTAAAGAAAAAAAGTTCTCAAATTACGGTATGCCATTACTAGCATCCTCTGAGATAATTTACAGTTCTTGAACACAAAAAACTTTCCTGCTTTGTTATCCCAATGGATATATTTTCCCCGGTAATTTATCTAAGTTTGTAAAAGTAACAAATAGAAGCTACTCAAATATCCTTACTGTTGTAGGTCACAGAAATTTTGAATTTTATTTGCGCATATTTTCATCTGAATCTCAAACCAAACATATAAATACGTATCACAACCTGTCAATTCTGACAAGTGTTTAAGATTAACGGAACTGTCCACACCTCATCGCATGCAGTGTACGTCCTTTTTTCAATTATTCGTTTCCCAAGACTCAACAGATTAACGGTTTTCCCCGCTTTGGTAGCATAAAACATAAGGGATGCTTACTCCTCCATGGCACCTGATCCCACCTCTGATGTTTCAGGGGCCCGTATTTGCTCTGCGTCTATTTTGTATTGTTTTATGGACTTTGAGAGATTGAATACTGTTCGTTATCTCCATATCCTTCTTCTTCAGAGTTCTGTTGCTCATACCAGATATCGTAATATCAAATATTTAACAAAAGTATGCCGATTTCATTTCTGTATTGTTCACGAAATTAGAAAATAAGTTGATACAACGACCTTTTCAGTAAATACAATTTATCATTGAGTCAAATGCTGACTGACGTTTTTCATACCAATTGTTAGTCCATTATTTATACATTGAATTGACGACGGATTTTTTCCGTTATTTCCTGATCATGACAAGGCGAACACGGCGGGTGTGACCGTTCGGCATAGGATGCTTTCTACGTCATGGCACCTATTCCAACCTCTGATGTTTTGGAGATCCGTGTTTGCAAGAAATCGAAAAATAAGACAGTTTTTCCCTAATTGAAGGAAATCTCAAGATTTTTACCACATTCAAAACCTGAAATGTTTATGAATTTTTTTTCTTAGAGAAAAAAATGTTTTGACTCCAAATTGGCTTTCAAGATATTATCAATTCTTAAACCTTATTGCAAAAAAAAATTAGACATAATCTTTAGGAAGAATAAAACCAAGTTTTTACAAGTGAAAGTTTTCTTTTTGCATACATACACTACACCAATTTTCATTATCAAATTTGAAAAGGATGTGCATCCGCTTGAAATGTAAGAGAAGTGCGACAGGCGAACGACTTGGATAATGACAGTATACCCCGACTTTAATCAGAAAATAAGAGTACAATTCGTAATTATCAAATGGACATTGTAAACTTACTTGATCAAAAATACATTGCAAATGTTCTTGAGCCAAAAAGCGTTTTTGCAAGATTTATCTTTCTTACCAGAAATATGTCTTAGAAGTGCAATTCAACTTTAAACATTTTGCTTAAATCTGATTTACACTCTGATACAATGGATCTAATATGATAGAGGGGAAAGGCCATTCATCTCCTACATAAAAGTCTAAGGTAATAGTAACTCTATTTACTTTAAATTTCTTTTATTTGTTGCAGTATTATTATCAATAATATTATACAAAATCTATAGAACGCCTTATATAATGAAAACAATCACGCTAAAGCACTGTACAGCATAGTTAAAGAATGAACTTTTACATTATCAGGAATAGATAAATAAAAATTGTATAGCACAAGAAAATAAAATTTAGTATTCATAACCATCACAAAAGTTTAAAATAAAAATAATGATAAATATAAGGTCTTTAAATTCGAAAAGAAAAACTGAATACAATAGAGCATAAGAAATACCAGAAAATTAAAATGATCAGTTTCAGTCATAGATATTTAAAGATTAATAAAAACGGTCAATATTAGACACACCAAAAACAGATATTCCACCAAACGATTCCCTATAAAGACGAGTTTCAAGATGCTTTTTAAAAGCCTATCTTAGTGTCAAACTTTAAAATTTCCTCTTTTTCGACCTCAACTTCAATTATTTTTAGAGTAATATAGCATAAACATCTGCTTATGAAGTATTTATCTCCCGTTTTAAAATTCAAGGTTAATCTATGATTTAACGCATTACACTGAGAAAAAGGATATACCTGGATTATTCCTCCGTATTGACTTTGAAAAAACCTTTAACACTCTATCATGGCGCTTTATACAAGGCGCACTTCCTTGTTCTAACTTTCGTCCCTTAATAAAGAAGTGGGCATCTTTCTTTAAAACAGACAGTGCATTCAACCAAAGGAGATAACTTTTCTGATAGAATTAACATTCAAAGAGATTGCAGACAAGACGGTCACCCTTTGCCACCATATATATTCATTATTAGTGCAAAATTTCAGCAATCCAAATTAGATAAAACAAAAATATTAAAGATATAATTATAAACAATATTGAAAAAAATTCTCAGTAAACTGATGCTACATCAATCCTTTTCCATCGTTGTAAAGATCCCCGGCTCTCAAAGAAATATTTGAAACTCTAAATAGATTTCAAAAATGTCTGGGCATTGATTATGTTCAATATGCCAAACACACAAACTTTGGATAAATTCCAAAAAAATTATGAATGAAATTCTACTGCATGCCAAATTATCATAGTATGTGGGAAACTACCAAATTTACTATTTTTGGAATTCATTTTGGTCTAGAAATGGATAAGGTACTACAATTAAATTATGAACCAGAACACCCATAGGGAAAATAAAAGCTATTAAAACATTATTCTTACCTTAATTAAAAAAACATGTATTTTTATGTAAATTCCAAATTTCTCTAAAGTGTATTTGATATTGGGGTTTGAAAATGAGAAAAAAAAAGCCTTTTGTAGTATGAATGTATTTTTCAATATGGCATCTCGTTTTTACAAATTGGGGGATGGAACACCCCATCCTTAAATTTAATTGGAGCAAATGTTTAAGTTGTGGAATTGATTATTCGACAAACTTCTTAAAAACTTTAAAGAATAAATTTTGAACAAATATTTTCAAGTCCTGGATAATTTTATAAAAACTAATGAAAAAGTTTGATGTTGCTGACAACTCGTCATATGCTATTTGAAAAAGACATTCATGGTAATTTAACAACCAATTTTTATGATAAACGTAATGACTTTAACTTTTCAACCGTCAACTTCTCTTAATTATGCAGCAATATACCTTCATCACCTGCACGGAGTTAATATTTCTCAATTGTTTCCATACGCAAGAGCTTGCTCTACCTATGAAAAATATCTAAAACGAGGTAAATTATTGACAAACAAGTTTATGAAACAAGAATATCAGCAGTCTCGTTTGGGGGTCATGATTTCGTAAGATCCTCAAGAGCATGCCCCTCTCTCTCTCTTTCTCTCTCTCTCTCAAAACAGACTTTGGCTTCTGAAACTTGATATATTTATATAATGTTATGTAAGTTGTGTGAAAAAAATATGTGTCACTAATCTGCCTTCGTTTAACAATTAGCATGCTCTTTAGAAAAGAATAAGGTTAGAAGAAATTACCACCATATGCATACCTGAGATAGCCACATATATTTACAAAATAAGAGAAGTTGATAATTGAAAAGCTGAAATCATCACGTTTGTCATACATTTATGTTGTTAATCTGCCCTTAATATCTAAAGTCAGTTAATCTTTAGTCATTAAAGTCATAAAAATAGTAAACACAGGTGGAAGGCTCTGTGGTTTCTTTTATTTCGTGTTCACTAGAATATTTAAACAAAAACAAATCATTAATAAAAGACAAGTGTTCATGTTTATCAAATTAAGTAACTTATTTAGCTCTAGTGTTTTGATGAAGCAAGCTTACCCATTAACACGAAGTTAAAATGCAAATATGATTTAATGATAGACAATGAAAATACACAAAGCAAGAAACAATCAGTTAAGTATTTCAGTGTTCACATAAAGGTGGGTTATATTACAAATAAAGGTGGGTTTAAAGAGGCTTGGGGTGACCATTTTCATACTATTTCGACCTCCTTTCGAAGAGTTCCATATAAAGATATACAAACATCAATTTTTAAAACTAAAATGTATGAATTTTTTCGTTGCCAAATGATAGTTGAGCATCAATAGAACTAATGATGTCACTGCTCATCTCAATTTTTTTTAAAATGATTTACTTCTAAATATGTACTTGTAAAACACTCAAAACGTTCAAATTGGTCTAGTGGAGAATTTCAATGTCATACAGCTAGACAGACGAACAGATAGAATACGACAAACAAAATGTGATCCGATATGTAAGATATTCTGCTATTTTATATTCAAATGTTCCTGAATCAGTGAGGAAGCGACACTACTAGAAATTAATCGATGAATGACTTCATGAAATCCAGTGAAATCCGTAGAGTTCTGATTCCCTATTAAATATACAAAAATGTTTTAGTACTTTAAAAATATTTTACTAGATAGTAAAGTAATGCCAAAGCAAATAAGGTCTGACAACAAGAAGGAAACGGAAAACACTGTATTTTTTTTAAAATATGAAATTGTATGTAACTTAATAGTTAATACTTAATAATACTTACTATACTTTTATCCATAATATAAAGTTTATTGCAACTACAATAATACAAGCAGCTGTAACAAGCACCGAGGTCGAACTTTAAAAAAGAGAATGATAAAAATTAATTGAACGTGGAGAATCAAATTAAAAATAAAATATAAATGGAGGAAATGACGTTAATACTAGCAAAAGTATAAAGACAGAAAATGCAATAGTTATGATTCTCTCTCTCTCTCTCTCTCTCTCTCTCTTTGGTACACAAGTGTGAACATATTAAAAAAAATCCATTAATTAACATAAAGACATATTTCAGTTTAAATGCAAAATATCTTAAGCTTACCCATGATTGCTTTGTCCTGATGAAGACTCGAACTGTCCTTCCAGAGCCATACATTGAGGATCTGATTTTTTAAAAAGCTTTTTAAAATTAATATTCTGGTCTACATTCAAACTTTTTACCTCATAAGAAAGTTCTGCCAAATGACACTTTCTAAGATATAAATTATAGTAATTTCATGTACTAGAATAAATGTTGATATTTTTGTAACTTTTCTATGCATGGGCCAATATCAATAAACTTGGGATTTTGATAGTAAGAAAAATGTATAATTATGTGGCAGCTTCTTATATTTTTAGTTATCCCCTATGTAAATAGATAAAGATCTACAAAAGATTTCTATCATTTTTTACATTCAATTAAAAACAGGAATACTCACACATTTTGAAATCTTGCAGTTTAATAACGGTGCAATTCTTTAAGTCCTTAAAGTGTTTCTCATTGATAACAAACGTTTCATTAGAAGATTTTGTGAGAAACGGGCAACTGCCTGAAAATATATTTAAAAGATTATAACTGCGAAAACATGGCATTTGGTAAAATTTTTGCAGGAAAAATAAATCATATTACTAAGTTTCCGATTCATTTTAAAACAAATTAATAAAATATAGTTGAAGAAACAATTACAACAATAATAATAAATATGCCCCAAAAAATCTTGTTATCACTATGGTAATAACGTTAAATAACGATACAATCAATTCTGTGATTAAAAAATCCATACGAAATGTTATATTTATATTATCTATAAAAATTAACGCAAAATAGAAATTCACCTATTGATTAATGCTAATGATTATTGTGTATTAATCTAGAGAGCGTAATGTAGTGTTTATCTATTAATTCCTATAATATCTATAAGGTTAAATTCATCAAAGCTTATCAAAAGAGCTATTTTATAATTAAGCAGAAAATAAAGCAATCCATATAAAACCAAGATATTAAAAGTGGATGGTTACAAGGCGGTTTGTCCGCACTACGTGCACCTACAAGTCATTCGTCCTCAGGCAAACTTTACACATTACAAAAGAAATGTACACTAAAGTGAATTTTACTCCAATATAAACATGTAACCGATTTATTTATTTGCAATTATGCACAACAACCATCTCAAAATTATATTCATTCCAATGCATATCCATTCACATGTGCCTCAAGAAGAAAGCTCAGGAATATAATTTTAGTGTGAATATTGAAAGCTTACGATATTTTAAATGCATATAAAGCAACAAAATAAACCAATTTTTTTCTTAAAATAATTGTTTTTAACAATATTTTTATATTTTTAAAATCATAAAATTAAATCATTAGCGTAAACATTTCCTTATCAACATTTTACTTTTTTGAAATTTTGAAAATTGCATTTGACAAAGAAAGAATTTAGATAATTATTTTGCACAATATAGCACAATATAATTGTATCAAAAATAAATTTGAATTAAAATGATAGTGAAGCTAAAATATAGAACTACAAAGATGTTTTCTCACTACACAACACACATATTACCTCATCTCTCATACTATGAAGATAAAAACGATAATTTTTTTTTTCAGTTAAAAAAAATTAGAAATATCTCGTATATTTTGGATAATAGGATATTACGAAATATTTCTGTATTTCCTAGTATTAAATTTTTTCATAGTTTTACAATTTTTCCCTATATAATCACTTATTACAGAAAAGATTTACAATTCCAAAAACTCATTGTTGGACTGTTGTGTGAAGAATATTATCGATAAGATATGGGACAAGTATGACACTTTTTACGTAACGAACTGTCAGCATTATCAAAACATTTATTGCAAGAAAAGAAAACAAAGCACGATAAAAAGCAAATGGTAAAACAAAAGATTTATTAACTGTGTCCTCGAGAAAAATCCATTTTTTCGACCCCCTGAAACCAAATGTTGGTTCGACAAAATGCATGTTGACCTCAATCGCAGCAACTAACATATCAAAGTAGTTCTCCTTGCTTTATGGTCATTTTGCGGCAACCTCCTTACTTTTATTGTTTACATTATCATATAAACGTGGAAATAAGTTTATAATGTTTAAACATGAAACTAGAAAGGTCAGGTAAAGCTGGTTATTAAAAACTCATAGCTTTTTAATTATGTTTCCTTCTTGAACAAAAATAATCAGTGGCACTCTTATCGTACTGCACTTAATAGAACAACTTCCCTTTAGAAAGACTTCTTTCAAAATGTTGTAAAGCAGTACAACATTATGAAACTACCATCTTCATTTTGTATTACTTAGTGTGTCAAGTTGTTGCAGAGAAGGAATTCTGTAGCTTGCTAAATATACATGAAAAATTAATTATCGCATACTTTCACTGGAAGAATTACTCACGACATAAATTTATTCCTTTTATTTCTAAGGTGTTGAATTCCATGTAAAATGCCTCATTCTATTATTTGTATTTTCAAAGACTTTCATTTGAATTTTAAGTGTTGGTATATTTGTATAATCTCGAATTTTCATTATATGTTTCAAACCACGTTTTACACCTATTGACCCAGTTTTCTAATAAGGAACGCCAAACGACAGATGCACAGCTCCTTTCATAAGAAACTTCTACTTTATCATTTGGTTAGCATATAGCTAATCGTTAATGTTAATGCTGTATACAGTAAAATTTTTATCCCCGTTTTATTTTTACCCCATTCACCCCCTGTCTCAAGTGGACAAATTTAAAACGGAGCGAATTCAAAGAACGAAGTATAAATTCTTAAACAAAACTTGGATTGAAACGAGGCAAATTTTTTAGCAAGTGTAAGAGGGCAAAATAATAAGGGGCGAAAAAAACTACACAGCATTACTTCTTGCTCTCAGACACAAGAGTAACAAGAAGGATATGGACATAACGAACAGTATTCAATATCAAAGTCCATAAAACAATACCAAATAGAAGCAGAGGATACAAGGACCTCTGAAACATCAGAGGTGGGATCAATTTACAATTTTCAATTTTCTTTACAAAACTAGTTACTAAGGATAAATAATATGAAAACCTGTATTAATATTTTTCTAAATCACATGTATTTTGACAGAAATACTTACAGTATATTGTAAGATTACTGGCAATGCATACGGTTACATATCTGTCCTTGGTGTAGTATGGCATACAAACTTCTATCTGTGAAGGTTTACATCCCATTGTTCCTTCACTTGGGCACTTCTGACCTCGAGGTAATACTTTAAAGTCATCTTTGTCTACTTCAGGCTGAAAGAATGTGCTTTGTCACTTATTTCACCCTAATCAAAATACCTTATACCATGTGTTAAACCCTCAAGTCTATAGACATGAAACAAATACTGAAATTTTACATCCATTATTTCATCTCTTTTTTTAAATGTAAAAATGTTCATAGTGAATGGTTTTGGGTCTTTTCTTTATAACTCGCTAAAGCAAATATTATTATCAGCCCTTTCATTCAGTATGTTTGATCTTGATATCTTGTTGCATTGAAGTAGACGGGTTGGTGAATTCTGTTTTAAATAACTACATGATGAAATCAGTTTAACTTTTCAAATAAGAAACCACTATTTAGCAAGCCATTCTTAAAGAGTCTCTTTTGAGTGAAGGTTACCTTTATTTATCCATTTTATTTTTAAATTATACAAATAATAATTTATGGTGTGTCAACAGTTATAACAGACACTTATCCAGATTATTACAACGTGCTTCTTTCTCTGCACGCTAGATAGAAATATGGATCTTGGATTCCGTCAAAATGAAAAAAAGAAAAAAAAATCTTAATAGATTTTAAAAGGCTAAATTCATTGAGGATGTACTATGTTTTGAAGTTGGATATGGCATATATTTCACAAGTGGGGCAGGTATGAATTTTGTGGTATTTTAAAAAAAATGTGAAGAAATATTTTATAAAGGTGTTTTACAAAAATATTAAAGTAAAAAAATAAACATTGATTTTTTAAGGTTGATTTACCCTATCCTTTAACAGGCCAGGGAGTATTTTACAACCCTGTTCCTGAAGTGAAGGAAAAGTGAGTGAAGGAAATGCCAGTTTTTTCACACTTCTCACATTCTTTTAAAATTGTGATAAAATATTGCGTTGATATTCTCCCTCTCTTTTATTAAAAAATGACAACATTTCACTTCTGAAATGTAGTAATGAGACTTTAGTTAAACATTTGTTAAATTTCAATTAATCTCTGATAAAATACATCTATAACTTTCAAAGGGGCAAACATAAAATTAGACGATAACAAACAGTAACCATTCTCATAGCATTAAGAGAAACACATTTTCTATAAAGATCATCTATAAACTTAAGAGGAAACTAAACATTTCTTTATTTCTATTTCAATGTTACCGTTTTCATCTCAGTAACTAAGCAACATTTACTTTTCAATTTGGCAGAATTTTTTTAAGAGATATATATGTATATACTGACCACCGATGCAACTCTGGAAAACCAAAGAATGAGTGCGAGGAGTGTTGTAGATTCCACAAAATTCATTTCTGATGTCCCTCTTTTGCCCGTTTTCTCACAGTATTGATGTTATCTAAAGGGTGTTAAGAAAGTTTGTTCCATGATGACATATTTTCAAAAATGTCAAAGTATTGCTTACCTTAATTAAGAGCGAATTTTCAAGTATGAAAACAATTCATTTATAGCAAGACAAAATAAGAGTTTTCATCAATATAAAAATATCTATAAAATTTTTAATACACCCAAATGATAGAAATGTTGGTCAATTTGAGTGAAAATGAAGGATAAATTAATTTGTTTCTTCTTAGCTTATCTTGTATCAGACAAGCTGATGAGCGAAGGAATAAAAACGATAGATCAATTTTTTAAATAGATAGGTTAGACATTTTGAAATTTTTCACCGACTTGATAATTTTTGCATAGTATTTAAAAATCTGTATTGACTTGTGTGCTTAATATATGTAACAAATATGCGCCATTTCTAATTTTTCTGCACATACATCATATGTTTTAATATTTGCCCTCTCCTTATTTATTCAACAAAAGTCAGGTAAAACCTTATAAGTAGCAAGAATGGACTCTGTTAACATGAAATATCACATCTTGTAAATATCTTCTCGTCGTATTTATTTTTTGAAAATGAAAGAAAAAAGGGGAGTGAATTTTCTTAACACCCTTTACTTTTAATGAAATATGGTAATGTTTATTTTCTATTGTTTATGAACTTTAAATACAGTTCATTGTTTATGAGCTGTATTTTATATCTAAAATGTTTGTTTTAACTTACTAACAGTTGGAATCACGCTAACACTGTATGTTTCGTTGCTCTGTATGTACTTCGTCAAGTAGAGAGCTCTTTGGTTATAGAATACACAGAACCTGCAACACAATATAGAATTGAAAATGACATTTTCATCAAATGACAGTTAGATCTAAAACTAAAACAGGATTAGGATCAGATTACGCTAGAAAAACAGTGCAAAACTACTTAAACTATCATAATGACCTACAACGAACTTTAAATGCAAAATACAAAATGGCGTGAACTGAAAGGTAACACACAGGTAATTGACCAATCAAAATGAACTTCGTCAAATATAGATCAATACATATAAAATTGATTTTCCCTTTCTTTTGAGAGGATTTTCTATTTTCTTTCAAGCCATTTTTACAACTTTGGTACTTGTGCCTCGTAAATTGTAAATTGTACTTTGAGAATAAAGAAAGGTTTCTGACAGGAACTATTTTTTTTCAGGACATAGGTGGCTGCTTCCTGTGTTGCACTTGAGGTATTTATAAACAAACTAAAAATACGTGGATTTGAGGGTAGCCCTGTTTGCAGATGGAAAAAGACAGAAAATGTCGTGTAGGTACCCTGTGTTTTGGTGTCAACTTATGTGACAGGTAATGTTTAACACCTCCTGCTAAATATTTTTTTCATGTGAACAAATACCTGATTATTTGCGATTTTTTATTCTATATAGAATTTTATAGAGAAATCAATTACTTTATATTACACGAGTGCAGACAAGTATAAATATCTTTCTGATTCATATTTGGGGAAGTATATGGGTCGAATTGGGTAATTTAAGGCACTGATAGAAAAGAGAAAAATAGGAAATTTTGCATTTAAGTTCGTAGTAGGTATAGGCCTATTTTTACCCTTTCCTGTGCAGGGAAGTCCAATAATAAGCAGAAAATTGTTAACAACGATGCCATAGCATGTAAAGTATGAATTTTCCCAATGCTGGAGAAGATTTTGAATTTGAATTCCTCTACATCTGGTTCCAGGTATACTAAGCCGCTGTGTTTTTAAAATTCATTTTTACATTATAAAGGAATGAATAGAAAAATAGTTGGCAGTCTCTGCATTATCAGGTCAAAGATCAATACGTTTATTCACAAAATTTTATACTTTTTCTAATAATTTAGAGCTAACACCGCAAAATTAATGACAATTGTGAGTAAAAATATATTTTGGAGAAGTAAAATTGATTGCACACATAAGTACTCTGAAGTTGACATCAAGAAGATGCTTGAGTTTCTGATTGACAATATCTATGTGGTTTTCGGAGACCAGGTATTCCAACAATCTATTGGAATTCCCATGGGTACAAATTGCGCTCCGTTATTAGCAGACTTATTTTTATATTCATATGAAGCAGAATTTATACAAAATCTTATGCGTGAAAAGAAGAAAACACTTGCTGTGGCCTTCAACTTGACATTTAGATATATCGACGACGTATTGTCAATTAATAATGATAATTTCCATTCCTACGTCGATACGATATATCCTGGTGAGCTTGAGATTAAAGATACCACAGAGTCCGACACTTCTGCTTCATACTTGGATATTTTACCTGAAAAAGACACTAATGGTAATCTAACAACCAAGCTATATGATAAACGTGATGACTTTAAGTTTTCAATCGTCAACTTCCTTTACTTATGCAGCAATATACCTTCATCACCGGCATACGGAGTATATATATCTCAGTTGATTCGATACGCAAGAGCGTGCTCTACGTATAAACATTTTTTTAAACGAGGTAAATTATTGACAAGCACGTTGATGAAACAAGAATATCAACAGTCTCGTTTAAAGTCATCATTTCGTAAATTCTATGGTCGATACAATGACCTTGTCAGCAAATACAATTTATCATTGAGTCATATGCTGACTGACGTTTTTCATACCAATTGTTAGTCCATTATTTATACACTGAATTGACGACGGATTTTTTCCCGTTATTTCCTGATCATGACAACGAGCACACGGCGGGTGTGACCGGTCCGCAGGGGATGCTCACTCCTCCATGGCACCTGATCCCACCTCTGATGTTTCAGAGGTCCGTGTTTGCTCTGCTCGTATTTTGTATATTGTTTAATGGACGTTGAGATTGAATACTGTTCGTTATCTCCATCTCCTTCATTTAAGAAATTTCAAAAGGGATAGAGGCACCTGCTTATGTAGTCAATATGTATTGCCTAATATATGCAATCAATACATAAAAAAATTATGCATTTTGAATTTTGATTCTGTATTTTATGTTGTAGCTGATGTAGAACAAATTCCTCACTTATTCTGTTATTTTAAATTTGACTTGGAATACAAAAACACAGGTATGTTTCTAACATGTAATTGTTTTGTTACAAGATCTTGGACAAAAAGAAATGCATCATTTCTCAAAACTGTGGTATATTGGTGTCAATAATTATAGTTTACTAACAAATATTTATTAATAATGATTATTAACGTAAATTTACAGTGTTTCCAAAATTGTGAATTTTTGTTTTTATTCATTTTCAGGTCATGTCGTAGGATCACTTCGATGGGTGACTTCTTTTATGTCTTAAATTTCAGGACATTTGCCAGTTAAAAATAAATATATTTCAATCAGTACTAGAGACACAATTAGTATTCTGAAACGAGATAAAGCTATCAACATAATATCTCTACAGTAGCCTTAACTAAAGGAATATAATCTCATATCATTTTTTAAGTTTGTATCAATTTGCATTTCTGTACTACATCGTCTATCAATTTGATCGGTTGTCAAACTGGTGTACAGTCTCCTACATTTTCTTTTTTCTATTAGCGTTTGGAATTCAATTGCTACTTTGTGATTGCTGGCATTTATCTGTGATTGTCAAAGCCTGTGGAGGTCAGTATGATGCTAAACATTTCATATGGGATGTGTGGTCCATCTGAGTTCTTCTACTTTTGTGGCATTTTGGACCTCATTGTCCGTGGTGCTTATCAGACCAAATCAACTTTCTGGACATGGAAAAATGTTTAAAAGACCGTAGATGTAAAAACTGTGCAAAATTTATGTTCCACAAGCATAGATAGAATTTAGTTGCATTTAAATGTATATGTAACCTTCTCTAACCCCCTGCCCTCCTATCATTTCTTCTTTTAGTAGTCGACTTTAAAGCATCTCCAGAAGAGAATATATATGTTTTATTGACTCAACATTTTCTCTTTTTCTTATCAGCTTTTGAAATTCAACTTTGTTGTGTGATTGATGACACTGATCTGTGATTGTCCAAGACAGGGAAGGTCAGTAAGATGCTCAACATTGCCTATGAGA
>NW_026924515.1:0-23734 GCF_032062105.1 Saccostrea cuccullata | reverse complement strand
TACCAAGGAAATTATAGGCATACAGTTGTTTAATGGAACTTTGACTGCCTACTTAGAACTAGCACCAGACTGGGGAATTCTGACTGCATGATGAAAACCTTGTCAACACTCTCCTTGATTGCCAAAGAAAAAAAATAAAGTATCAAGATAATTTAAGGCACATAATTGTTAAATGGGATTTACACAACCATGGTGACCTTTAAGGCACATAATTGTTTAATGGTGACCTTCGAACTGTCACAGACCATGGAGTCTGACTGTAATAGAAACTTTCATATTATTTACGTCAACACCTTAAATATCGATCCCAGCTTGTCTTGATCAGAAACGCTCCACTGATAAGATAATTTAAAGGGTTTTAAAACAACAGGAAGTTTAAAACTACATTGCATTTATCTAATCTATGTAAAGAAAAAAAATGCAGACCTGCCTACCTTTTTCGTTTCAAGGGTGTATTTTCAGAAAATTTTTGGTGGAATTTCAAAGGTAAAAGCGTAATCAATCATGTTTTCCTATTTTGCTTTTTTTTTTACTTTAATACTTTATTTTCTTTCAAAACCACCGAAATTGTACATTAAACAAATCTTGCATAAACTTTTCTTTTTCGAATCATATATTAGCAAAATAGTGTTGTAAAACACTAGTATCTTATATTAAACTTAAATCAACCGCAAACCCTTGATGAAGCATTTGGTCAATTTGTATAAAATCACTGAATTGAAGGCTTACTTTTGCATGTTTATATAAATTGTACATAATAACACTATTTTTAGCACTCACAATTCTCTATCTTGTCAGTAAGGAGTCAATTCTTACGTTGCGGGCTTTTATCCCAAAATGGGACCTGGAGACCGGTCATTCTGAGTAGACCGTAAAGACCGAGGTCCCTCGTTTCAGTAGGTGCATACAATCAATCAATCATCTCGTGTTCTTCCGAATCTTCGCCATACCGGTTTACATATAACTATTTGGTTAAACCTGTCTTTGATTTTTTACTTTAACTAGTAGAAATTCTTATTTCATTTCAGCAGACTTTGACTCATAAACTTAGACGTTCATAATGGATTTAAACCAAAATATAAAAAGCGTAAAATTAATACCAGTGGCGTAATAGCGTAATTTTGTTGTAAAAAGCGGAAGAATTACGCCAAAAGCGGAAGGGTAGGCAGGTCTGAAAATGAACTTGTGTTCTGTGGAAAATACCAGTCTCTCGAGAGAAAAACCAAATTACTGTGTCCATAGAAAAGGAAAAAAATTAACAACTATCATCTTCATGTAACAGAGAACAAAGGCAAAAAATCTACTATAATTGTTTTAGTGCATATCAAAAATTTTTGTTTAAATGGAATCAATAATTTATAAAGTTCCTCGATGATGAAATTTCTATATGTTCCAGTCCTGTTTTACTTTAACTAAGAATACTATAAGTTATCCAGGTCCAATCAAGGGTGTACGGGGATTTAACCCGGGTTTTATTCCATACACCCTGAGGCCGAAGGCCTCAGGGTGTATGGAATAAAACCCGGGGTAAATCCCCGTACACCCTTGATTGGACCTGGATAACGAATTTTTTCTTTGTACCCATATAAAAGCTTTGTCAACGTCAGGTGTGTCTCAATCTATAAATTAGATAACTACGTACTATAATGCATGGTGACGTCACGTTATTTGCTTTTTATCATGGAGAATGTATGCGTTGCGATGTCACATTTTATTTACACCCAGCTCAAGTCGGGTGCACGGATATTTACACCCGACTTTGTAACCAGTCAATGCTCGTGTTACAAGCTACAAAGGAAATAAAGGTATATATATGACCCTACCGACATTAGGTACAGCGAGGGCATACAGTCCGTCAATCGTGGCCACCACTGCCTCAGTGTACAGGTTCTTCCATGGAATCTTCAAAGTCAGCTTCCCTGTTATAAAAATTTTTTTCAATGTTCAAGTGTTCAAGTCTGTTTCCTTGTACAGTACCAATTACAGCTTTGAGAATATCAAGAAACCTATGAAGACAAGGAACGGTATTCAAAATCAAAAGTCTATAAAGCAATACAAAATAGGAGCAGAGTAAACACGGACCTCCAAATCATCAGAGGTTGGATCAGGTGCCATGAAGGAGTGAGCATCCCCGGCCGACCGGTCACACCGGTCATGTGCTCCCTGTCATGATCAATTTTCAATGATAAGCTATTAATAAGGACTTAATTTTGAGCTTTTTCTTATTTCCTAAAATTGAAGAGTTCTAATAGATGTACAAAGCAAACTCTTCTGAGGATTCAAAAGCAAACTCTGAGAAAATCGCAGGTAAAGCTATCTCTTCAGTCATTTAATAATGACTGTATATATTTACATAAAAAATGCAAGGATTATCATCATCTTTTTAAAAAAGCATAGTAAATAATGTACATGTCTGTCTAGTAAGAACATCTGGTGATACAATATACCCTTACCAAAATGAAATCCATTTAGATACCATTTAAAAACCATTTGTTTTCTGACCATTTAGAGACCATTCAGAAGCCATTTATTTTGTCAAATCTTTCAAGAATTCTCAACAGAAAGAATGACCATTTAAAAACCATTTTTCATTTTATCTCCATTCAAACTCCATTCAAACCCCATTCAAACTCCATTTTTTTGGGCCCTGTAACATGCAAATTAACCATTCCAAAACCATTTATGCAAATGAGATAAAAAATGAAAAATAAATGGTTTTTGCTTTAGCCATTTAATATCCATTTTAAAACCATTTTATCTATAATTGAAAAATGGAAAATTTAGCTGGGTTCTTAATTAATCCGTATGCAAAGAATAAGCACTTTAAAAATCCATTTTCTTAGTTGTAGAGTCAGTCACAAAACGAGGTCACTTGCTCAATTTTTCACATATAAGCACGGTTTTCAATCCTGGGATGTTTTTGTCAAAATCCTAACTTATTTGGTCTGAATATTGTGGTAGTCTCCATCTTTAAACAAATTATATTTTGAATCCAGCATGTCCATTTTGGTGCTCCAACATGTCCAAAAGCAACCAGAATACTCTAAAAATAAAAAGAAATGCAAAAATATAGTTATTTA
Source organism: Saccostrea cuccullata (assembly GCF_032062105.1). Taxonomy (NCBI): domain Eukaryota; kingdom Metazoa; phylum Mollusca; class Bivalvia; order Ostreida; family Ostreidae; genus Saccostrea; species Saccostrea cuccullata. The sequence continues at coordinate 20,654 of NW_026924515.1, read as the reverse complement.
AAAAATTTACAATTGAAGTTCAATCAATAAGAATTTACAAAAGTAGAAATCCAAGTTCCCTCAGTCTGACCAATTGTAAACAAGATTAATTAATTTGTTTAGAGATTATTGCATCAGCATGTTTAATGGGCATTCCTTATGTGTTTTCTTTGGAAAAAGAACATTTTTCTGTAACTGACATTGATAAAAATTATAATGCACTGATATTTATACTTACCACTCAAAAAGAATAATAAGGTCCTTTCTGTGTATGGAAATTTTGCTGCATTTCTTCCGTCTATACTTCCCAAATGTTGGAAACATGAAAAACTGTCACATAATTATCATCCTCCAAGAAGTTAGTAATTCTTTTTTCTGCTTTGACCATCAATGTACAGTTTTGTCAGCATCAAAAATCACTAAAAACCTAAATACTCCTTGAAGAATAACTTCAGCCATCTAAACTCACTACCAGCTAGGTCAAAGTGCTCTTGTCCAATATTCAAACTTACAGAAAAGGCGGTCACTACAGAGCATGGGAGGAAATCTGATATCCAGTGCCCCATTATAAAAACCTGGCACATGGCATCAATTAACCACCAACAAATTCTACCTAAAGCTAACATTTTTTTCAATTCTCCATTTCTCAGAAAATAAATGGGAGAAAAATGGTACACTCAAGCAAGTTGGATCACCAAACTGGCATTTCTTTTCCATTTACTCAAAGTAAATGGAAAGAAAATGCTGCATGTTCACCATTTATAAAGCATTTTCTAACAGAAATGGTTTTTAAATGGTGCTGAAAAAATGGCTTTCAAAAATTGAACGATAGAGAAATGTAGGAAAAATGGTTTTGAAATGAAAAATGGAAATAAAATGCTGAATGAATGGAAATAAAATGGAAAAATGCCATTTCTTTTTGCTATGGGTAACTACCAAAAGCTGCATACAAGTATATGTGTACAAATTAAAGAAACACTCCAGATAAAGAAAATAATTCTGATATAAATCTGCCATCACTGAATCCCTTCTCATTACCTTACTGAGAAAAAAAAAATACAAAGGATTAGGTGAGCTATACATAGACGTAAAACTCATTTACCTATATGTCCCGCTTTTATCTTGACAGGTAGGTCCAAGTCATCCTAATAAAACCAAATATTAATTGATTTAATTGATAATCATTAATTCACAAGTGTATAACAAATCTCCTTTTAAATGAGAGCAGAATATAATACAATTAAGCATTTTAAATGTCATTTAATAATCCGGAAGCTTGACTTGTCTCCTTACCAGGGCACTCTCTTTTAAATCTAAATTTTGTAGAACCACATCTCCTGTAACATATAAACATAAAATCTGTAAGAATTAACATAATCAAGGCTTTAACAACTTTTGTTTTAATCTGATTTTTCTTCTTTTTTTTTTTAATGGAAATTTCATCTACAGCAGAAATTATGCCACAATTTCTAAATGCTTACTAAAATAACATACTTTTTGTGATAAACTAAGACTGAAATTTTTTTTCAAAGATAACAAAAATTGCCCGAAAATCTAAATATCTTTAAAGAACTCATAAAGTAGTAAAAATAAACTTAATATTATAAACAATCTCCTTATTTTTGTCTCTAATAATTGTGATTTTATTGCTACCACAAAAATGAAGCAAAGCTATGATAGAAAAGAGGTTGTGTGAATATCAAAATTTATAACCAACACTTAACAAAACTCTGTGTGGTGTAACTTAAATTATAAAATAATGTAGACTGAATTTTTTTCATGCATTAAAGTTTCTTGAATAAAGAAAACTTCTCCATTAGAGTAGAATTAAAAAAATGTCAACTTGTGTTTATGTCAAGTGATAAGACGTAAACATATCAAGGTACTATACCTACGTACAGACAATGTCAATTAAAACAGTTGTAACCATTACTGTAACTTGTCGAGTTGTGTATTTCATAACCCCTATATCTGTACAAGGCGACAATAAATACAGAATGTATACATGAGTCCAGTTAACATGTAATGAACACCAATATAATATGTGAAATCACAACATGAGAAGACAGCCATGAAAGCAGTGGCGGATCAAGGTATTTAGTAATATTGGGAGAGAGGTGCAGAAGGCAGGGGGTCTTAGCCAATGGGACTGCATTGAAACCCCCCGTGGGTCTAGGACAATAGTATGGTGGGGGTATGTCGGCACTTGATACAGGTTTGGAGATTATAGACTTTTAGACAGAGTCAGATTCGTATACTGAATGGTAAGGTGACCTGTTCTGAGGTGCCAATCTTTACATTTTCACTTTCAACATGTTACACGATAATATCCTGGTTGTGATTTTGCAATCTTGTAAATAAACTGTGTATTGCAGGTACATTTAATCTACAAATACAAAATAAGATCTACACCCCAAAAAATCTTGATCCGCGCCTATTGTGCGCAGTACAAATCAACAACACAGGAAAGTATCTATTTAAAGGAGAGATCAAATCTATCATTAATATATCCGGAGTCAAGTACTGGCATTGACAACCATCAAAGCGCTAAACAGATCGATCGGGCATAACGTTATGAGCACCATACAATGATTCAGCCATGCGTGACGGATGCTGTAAACATCAGAAGCATTACCTCCCCATATCCCGATCTTCAGTTGCGATCTGTCCAAGTTCTCCACGAAATCTCCCAGATACTTGTTGATCAGATCAGCCACTAACGACTCGAAAACCATGTTTTATTTTCCCTTCACGGCCTTAATTTCCAGACGCTCTCCTGTGGCCTTCTACACTTTTTTTAGGAACATTCTCGTGACTGCTCTAGGGAAGAGACTATTTAACTGGTTCTCTTACCGGCACCTGAGGAAACCAGTTTTTGACAGGACGTACAAAATAAATCAAAGTACTGAAAGTACTGATAAGAGTCGATGCTGTTTCTGAGTAAATCCTTTTAACATGAAATTCATATTTTGGTAGCTCTTAAAAATAATTCCTCTGCGTAATAAAGCACAAAATAAAACGTTTATTTAATTCAAATGAAAGTAAAATAGTGTGATGGTTGCGCGTGTCGGGACTGTAGAGCCTACTTTGGAGGAGTCCATAACTTTTATTAGAACACATCAGGTGTACACTGTACTTTTAGGGATTAGGGGGATAATACCTTATATTAACGGTAAATATCACTCACACTCCGCTGAATTACATTGATATGATAATGTTTCATATGTAATTGTTTATATTTGTTTTGAATCTCTTAATTATTACCGAATATAATATCCTATTAACACATTGAATTTCGATATCATTTAAACTCGGATTTAATATTAGATACTGGACTAACCCTAGACGGTCCGGTTACAATATATTCCAAATCAATGTCACTTCTTTTCCAAATCTATACTTAGTATAGACATTGAACATTGTTTCGTAGGTTAAGCCCCCCTCCCCTCACCCCCCTGCACTTTCCACAGACACGTCGCAGAATAGGTTAAAAATTGGGGAAGTTGTTTTGTTTGAAAAAAAAAATGGTACTGAAGTTCGAACCTACACCCCCCCCCCCCAACACACACACACACACACACACACACAAACACGAAATAGGATATTCGTGTTTGGGAAATGGACATCTCCCTTTTTTTTTTTTTGGAGGGGGGGGGGCTTGTTAGGTTTTTTTGAAGGTGTAATTTTTTTTTTTTACACTTAGCCCCCCACTTTCAATTTGCTTCCGACGCCAATGCCAATATTAAAACTTTACTCTTCATTGAAAAATCATGCTTTTTTAGTTTGACTTCTATTTCTCCTCTTAATCCCCTCTGAAGTAAACTAAAGGTACAGTCATTTTACCAGTATAACCGGTTTCTAGTTACGTCTTATAAATACAACCCACGTCTTTGAATTTCAAAATTTTCTTTATTGTTGTTTAACTTGTATTTCTAAGCTAAACAAAGAAATGGTACTAAAAAAAGCTAGGTTCACTTTATGCAAAGAATGACCTGTATTTATATTAATTATTTATCTATAACCCTCTTTCCCATTTCATACATCAAAATAAAGTAGACACTTGCATGGTGCTTTCATTTCCTATAATAAAATTTCTTTTTGAGAATCCAGATATTGGAAAACAGGCTTTGAGGAATTGCAATGTTCTTGAAATTTAATTGCAGAAAACATCGCAGCACTGTTAAGGCTCACTATGGAAAATCAATGGAATTTAGACGTGCAAAAACGGGACCTTTTTAAAACTGAATTAATTTTTAAAAAGCTGTTTTATAATCACATAACTTATATACTTCATGAAATAACATTGAGCAACCCACTTTGTACTGAATTAAGCTTGCATGGTTCTGTCATGTTCTAAAGTTTGAATTTACCGGGTGGGAGTAAATACATGTACAAAATTTAGAACATGACAAGTTGTCTTTTTATATTTATCATAAATATTGATTACCTACTCAATCTGGATCGACAACTTACCGAAAATTTTTATTTAGACGCATTTGTCGACTCACTTTCCTTTTCTTTGACTTGCAATCGCACATGTTAAAAATCTAGGTCATCGTTTCAAATTGAAAATACTGTGGGAAATATAATCATGCAGAAATTATAAAAACACAAAACAGGGATAGAAAATTCATCCTTTTATTGTATTTACCTAGTAAGATTTTTAGCCGGGCTTATTGCTCAAAGAGCAATTGCCGGCGTATGTGATCCTGTTCAAGGCAGGATGTTGACCCCATAGTCGTCATTTTAAAGTTACGTGCAAAAATATAGTTCTTACTCTCAACCGCTTTTGAGATAATACAAACGCTAAATAAAGCAACAAAAATAAAACGAAGTTTTAATTATATAAAATAAACATTAGTAGTAATGACTTTGAAAACTTCATAAGTCAAAGAACATAGTTCATTAGCGTAAGGATTTTTGATAATCAGTGTTACCGTAGTTCTCTACACATACGAGGTAAAGCAGGAGAGGGAACCAGACTGACCTGTTTGTTTACATTCAGCTGCGGTACCAGATTAATTCTGATTCTGACAAAATCGGACCGTGGTATTAGGATTGAAAAACTCACTGTCGGTGTCTTATCATTTATATTGATAGTTTTAAAATAATTTTTTTCATCAGAATATAAACGTGATTCATGTAAGAAATCCATCCTACTCTGTAAATGAGCTCTCTGTACTTCTGAGTACTTTGATTAAAACTCGTCACTATGTTTTACTAGAATATATACTGAAAGGAAAAAGAAACGCAGTGTAGCGTAATTGTCCATAAAAATTTGAACACATGACCGAAAATTACGAAAATTGGTCACATGGGAAATTTAGTTACTGTGCATCAAAATCAGTATTCAGAATTACTCAACCGTTAAATTTATGACGTCACGTAGGGAAAACGCTAAAAAGCCCAAAACACGTGCAATTTGATAACGACATGTTTGTCCACAAATCCTGTTGCATTATTTGATGCATATGAGGTATGCACATCGTTTTTCAATATAAAGAGACATTATGAATTTATTGCAATCTTGGCACAGTTTACGGAAGTTCAATGGGGACTTGTTTTCGAATTGCCTATAATTAATGAAAACGGCAACAACGGTTTACTAAGCAGTCTCTTGTAAATTTTCCCCTATAAAACTTTTTAGCCGTTGTCAGAGAGGGTCTGGAGTGGATTTCAATCAACCGTGACAATGACGTTAACGCAAAACAGAGCCATGTTACGAGCGGGCTATTCGTCCTGTCATCTCTTAAATCGCCACCTTACTACCACAAAAACAGCCATTTATACTGTACACGATTATAATCATTAAAATCGTGCGAAATTTGACAATTCTGCAATATTGTTTTTTTTTTGAGCCAGTCAACTTACTGTTGTATTCCTCTCACTGGCGCATGCGCGCGCCGTTTGACTTATTTTTTTGCGTGATTATATTTTCATGCTAAATATAGACAGGGTTTGAAAGATAAACATTCTGATGAAATTCCATGCAAAGGAGAAATAAGACACTGACAGATGCACGAGATGGACATTGAAGATAATTAGAGTTTTCGATTTTCCCTTTTGGGGGGTATCGTCATTTGAGCTTCAATAACTCATGAATGATTACACAAAATCATACGAGAATTTGGTTATATCTTTTTGAAAGATGATTTTAAAAGTTAAATAGGAAAACTAAAAAGTATTTTAAGAAAAACAAATTTAATTCACCTCAAAAATTTACCCTGCGTTTCTTTTTCCTTTCAGTATATAAATAAAAAATATTCGATACTGGCAAACATTCGTTACTTGTAAATGACTGTACCCCGATTAAGATAAGACTCACGGCTTATCATGATGTATAAGATCAGCAATAACCTTATGGATATCCCAGCAGCATCGTACTTAACACCAGGGGATACCCAGGCAAGGGGCAGCAAATACCGTCAGCCACCCAGACATGTAAATGTGTCTATCGAGACGTGTATAAGTTCTCAATCAGGGACTGAAGCAGCCTAGTTAAAGAAGCCAGTACCATCGACTTCTTCAAGAAGCAGCTAATTAACACCATGGCTGTTCCTATCACCATTAAGGCAGGATTCTTCTCTGTTTTCTGACAAGATGAAACAAAGTATATTTGCATATATCTCTTATTTACTTAGGCGAAGGAGACGACTTTAACTTTTCTATCGTCAACTACCCTTACTTATGCAACAATATACCTTCATCACCTGCCTACGAGTTCATTTCTCTTGACTGATTAGATACACAAGAGCATGTTCCACGTATAAACAATTTCTAAAACGAGGTAAATTATTGACAAACAAGTTGATGAAACAAAAAGTCTCGTTTAAAGTCACCATTTCTTAAGTTCTATGGTCGATATAATAACCTTGTCAGCAAATGCAATTTATCTATGAGTCAAATGCAGAATGACGTTTTTCCTACTAATTGTTAGTCCATTATTTATACACTGAATTAACGACGGTTTTTCCGTTATTTCCAGATCATGACAAGGAGCACACGGTGGGTGTGACCGGTCGGCAGGGGATGCTTACTCCCCCATGACACCTAATCTCACCTCTGATGTTTTGGAGGTCTGTGTTTGCTCTGCTCCTATTTTGTATTGTTTTATGGACTTCTGATTTGGAATACTGTTTGTTATCTCCTTATGTTTCGTTATAAGACCATATATTTCTTTCCTCATCACAATTGTACAACTTTAAAGAGAAATGGTTAACTGTGTTTGAAAACAAACAGGGATTATATTTTTGGTGGAATGGTGGCTTATGAAAATATCTTCTTTTCTGCCTCTCAATTTACTAGTATTATAGAAAAATGAATTTAGTTATGATTTTAACACAATCAAATATTTGAAGAAATTTACAAATGTAAGATGAATTAATGATAAGGGACTAAACTTTAAAATACGTATGTCAATTAAATATGATTTTTCAAACAAACTAGAACTATGGCATTTAAACGCTTCCAATCTATGTACAGGTTTCAGCCAAAAGTCCGTAAAAAGTATTTTTCTCTCTTAGTAAAGGATCAACCTTTTTGTTTTTGCATCTTTTTTGTATCTTTAAATGACATCTTTACTATATGTAAAAAAAAGAAAAAATTAATTTTATGAAGCATATAAAATACGAGGGCTGTTCAATAAATTATGTCCTCGGTGCTCAGAAAGAAGCAAACGACGCTTTTCAATGATTTAGTCTTCATGATTTCACTTATTTATCTCTTTTAATTGAAGAACATATCTGTAACATTTTTATCCAATTTCTGATTGTTTTTGGAACTCATTTTTTGGTATGACCCTTAGTATACTAAAAAATGGCAGATCCAAAGATTTCCTGGAGTTGTTTTTTTCCTTCAGAAAGGTGTTTTTTTTCAAGTTTGGAAATAAAAACAAGTCAAAAGATCAAAGATCTGGCAAATATTGTTAATGTGAAAAAACATTAACTTTTTGTTTATCCCGGAAACTGCTTTACTTATCAGTGGGTGTCTTCCCACTTAGCCAAAATTCTGAAATTGATACAGGTGACTGGTTTTGGCTAAGTGGGAATGGTGTACAGGTAAGGTCAGGGAGAGAACAAAAGAAATTAATTACAGGTGTCCTATAGTCTGTTTTAGAATGACCAGTACTATGAATTATTTTAAATTCTTCATTTATTATATTTGTTTCTAGGTAATATTTTAAGTGATGTATTAAATATAAAAATGTCTTTTCTAATTTTTATTAATTACCTTTTGTTTTGTTTTGTTTCTAATTTTTTATTATTTTTTTTTCATATATTTTTTTTAATTTTAACTTGTAATTACAAGGTTTTTTGTGTTTAAAAAAAATCATATTTTTTAAAAACTCTAATTTGTAATTACAAGGTTTGTGTGTGTGTGTGTGTGTGTGTGTTTTATATTTTTTCTCATATATTTTTTTTATTAAATCTAATTTGTAATTACATGTTTTTCTTTTAAATAATTCATTGTTTTTTATTGATTCAGCTAAATAAATACATAAAAAAGCATGTTTTATTTTTAAGATATTTATTTCTAATTCTTCTTTTTTTTCATATCACGAAAAGAAAAAAAACACAAAATATCACACTGACACTTTAAATTAAGTTACATTAACAGGAATGCAAAAGTTGCCATTCTTACATAAATATACTATTAATCATTTTTGATAAATAATAATCAAATCAAATATTACTCAGTATCAACAATTTATTATTTTTTTGTACAAACTTTATACAAAATACAAGCTATGAAAGATGAATTACTAAATTAACTATTTCCTAAATATTTCTATATATAATTTTTTTTTATCTATTCATTAATTTTTTGTTAATTAATGTATAATTAATTTCCCTTTTTTCTTAATTTCTTTTTTCACTATTTTTATTTATCATTTTTTGTTACTGTTTTATTTACTTATTTATATATTTTAATTAATTAATTAATTTATTTATTTGTTTAAATTTGACATTTACAATTTATTTAGTTTTTTTTTTCAATTATTTATTTATTTAATTTATTTTAATTATGTATGTAAATAATTATACAATTTATTTAATAAATGTATAATTTATTTAATATTTATTCATTTATTTCATTTATTTAATTTTTTGTTAATACCTATATATATATATAAGAATATAGGTAAATATATAAATCTCAGGTGAAAATTACAGGTAAATTACAGGTAATCAGTCTAAAACAGACTATACACAGGTGACCACTCAGGTGTGAAAATAACAATTTTGGCTATGTGGGAATAAGAATTTCAGAATTTTGGCTAAGTGGGAATAAACCCTTCTCAGGGCATGCGGGTTTGGACGCTGTCATGAAGAAATTCAGTGTAGTGGATTCCTGATTCTGGGTCCTTCTTCTAATAAACATTTCGATCTTTTTGCAAAAAAATTTGCTTTCCAGACTCCTCCAGATATTAAACTGTCTCCCCAAATACGAATTTGAACAACAATACCACTAATATTTAAGAAAAATGCATATAAATCTGTCTTTGTGCTCTTGCCTACTTTTGCTTTTGTCAGACCTCCGCCGTTTTTATTAAGTATACTTATGGTAAATTTTGTTTTGATGATTTTAAGCAAAAGATTCATGTTCCATTATCTGTTTGAATATAAAACAAACGTGGATAACTTCAATTACTGATATTTTAAAATAATTGTTAAGACTTTCGTACTCGCTGTCTTTTGCTTCCATTTTTCAAAATATAGGGCGACCTTTGAGTATCAAGCTTTTTTTTACTGTCAAACATTTCTTAAAAACAATGTAAACTACCCCCGATATGATGTCTAAAAAATTTGCTGTGTCTTAAAGTCAATCATACATCATCAAATATTATTTGTTGAAATTTGACAAACAATACATTAGTTGTTATAATTTTTGTTGGCAAGAAGGGTACTTATTTTTGATATCCATTATATATTTTTTTATCATTGAAATCAACCCGCTCATTTGTCTATAAAAAAGGCATCGGTTGCTATAAATGACACATATTTCAGTGAATATTTCTTTGGGATCTTTAACAAGTTTTACAGCAGCTTTAATGTAGCCTTTATTTTCACTCTAGTTCACTGATTCTTTACCATTCACTTATAATGCAGTGTCTCGAAAAGATGAAAAGTGGTCAAATAAACTGTTATAAATTCAGGAAAGATTCAATAATGAGAGAAAGTCAAGTTTAATGTCATATGATATCTCTATTGTATGTCATACAGTTCAGAACATTATTTATTGAACAGCCCTCGTAACTAATATAATCCTAAATATTTAGAAAAGTAGAGAAAATTCGGATTAGCTAATATCCATTTTAGTTAAATTATTTATGTCAGTTCAGTAATATCATTTTATAGGCCCTGTATGGTAGTATCTTTTTATGCAAAAAGAAAAACATTCAATCTTTTGAAATGCAAGTAGGGATCGTATTTATGATTGGCTGCCTTATTTTTCTGTTACAAATCGCCGTAATACCTGAATATAAAGGCCTGTCAATGTTTAACTACCTTTGGAATAAAATAAGTTTTTGTTACAATATTATTTGCGAGAAAGAAACCCTTTATTTTCATATAAAACACTGCATGTTAATTATCAGAACTGAAATATAATTTCACGTAATGAGTGAATAACCTTTCACATGACGATTTTAAATTAAATTGAAAAAAAGGATCTTCAACATTTACTAATTAACTTGCGTGACAATTTTTCTCTAGCAAAATCATCAAAACTGTCAACACCCCATTTACCAAATAAGAACATGTATTTGATTGGAAAAGAATTCAATGAAATATATTCATAACTTGGGTGACATGCCAAGAATAATGACTGTTTATCATGAAGCACTCAAAAGAAAACTTCAATGAATTTAAAATTAATGAAAACAAAGATGAGATGTCTGTCTTTCTATTATTACCGTGTTTTAATAGGAACGTGCCTTTCTTGAATTGCTCGTCGTTTACTTCGTGAATTAATCATTTTCCAGCCTTTTTTCTTGTATCTCAATTTGAATATAAAAGATATAAATTTTATTCTTCAGTCAATTGTAAAGCAAAGGTTTTAAAGCTATAAAGCTACAAACTCGAGATCATTTGCATACAAAGAGAACGACGAACGCACCCAATGATTGGTAGGCAGTTTTTGCCTGACTTTATTTCGGGAAATTTTTCACTCACTTAGGGACGCGAGCCATGCGGCTCGAACGCTATCAATTTTAACAAATTTCGGCACTTAAGGAGGCTAGGGGGTCAACCGATTATTTTTTATTAATCACCTGATATAACTTATTTTTTAGATATGAATCTTGAACTGTCAACTATCATTAAGCAAAGAAAAATTTCATTAATTTTAGTTTTAAAATTTGATCATTTCTTTATATCTTTATATGGAGCTCTTTTTCTGAAGGATATCAAAATAGTTTAAAAATGACAACCTCAACCAAGCCTCGTTAAGGACAGATGGTACAAACATAATATGGGTGCCTGGATTTCTCTATATTTTTGGGCCTATTTTTGTTGCAAATGATACAGCTAATAATTAAATATTAAGAAATTGTAAACCCTCTATGGTGTTCAAAATCCTACCTTTCTGTAGCCAACCTTATCAATTTTTACAAAACTGTGTCACTTCAAATCTCATTTTGAATAAAAAATTAAAAGGTACGCGGTTAAACTGATTTTTTTCCCCCAATTTTTATTACAAATATTTGTTTGTATTATCTGTCCTAAGAGCTGAACACGATTCGTAAAAGGAATTTGTCAGCCATATTCTATTGTTCACTTGCTATATCTCAGGGTCCCTATACAAGTCCGCTCAATAAGACACTTTCATTAAAATCCGTTGTCACCGCAGTAGACCAAACTATGCTACACAACACCAAGTAGCGAAAAAAAAACAAATTTGTATAGTGCAGAAGGGTTAGATATTAAACCTAAAACGGGTCCCTAAGTTCCGAAATGAGAATCGAAATCAAATTGAAAGTACCACTCCGTACTCTAGGACTTTCTTTTCATTGAAAATCGCCGTCAGTCATTAAAGAATACTTGTTTTGTTTAAGTTGTATTTACTTTCAGAAGTGTTATGTCCAACTTCGAAGAATGAAGGGCATATTTCTTTGCTGCTGTCTGTCGGTTGGTCCTCCAACAGTTTCCGTTCATTTTACTTCGCACAAGGTACACTTAAAGAAATGAAATTAGGTACATTTACAGTACTTAGCCATAAGTGAGTCATAATTTTATTTTTCCACTATATATTTCATTAAAAACAAATATATATTGGACGTGTCATTTGTTGGTTCTGAGTAATGTAACAACTTTCTAAAATGCATTGAATTTGGTTGTAGTTTCTTCACCATTAGGCCATGAAATTCATCTTTAATTTTGAAATCACAGGTCAAGTGCATAAGTAAATAATTTTATGACTTCAACTTGTTAAGAAATCATAGGTAATCAGAGTAACAAAAGGAAATGCATTGATAATTTGCAACCAACTTATTCTCACTGAGTTTAAGTATCATATTTTAATCAATTTTGGAAATTTTGAATAAATTGCATATTTCATTGAAATGATCATGAAAATTTTAAAATTGAATGTCATGCATTTTCAAGTAAAATTTTTCAAACAAAATATAAGGTAAAAATAAAAAATGAAATTATTTGGCTATTTCAAACTGTATATAGTGTTAAGATACACAAAACTAGACATTACGGAGGTAGGGCGGTCAAATCACACATACATGTATAAAAACCACGGGCCTTATAGGTCATGAGTATCATGTAATTACTTTCCAACAAATGAATTTAGTTCGTGTTTTGAACCAGAGGCCATGAAATTCACAATTTTGAAAGAGACACTATTGTTTATCATAATTATACAATCAGTATGCAATTAAATCCCGAAGATCGTTAACATGAGGAAATGCATTTCCTAACTTATAACCAGTTGTGCACCCAACCCACAGGTAGTGGATTGACCAATGCTAAAAAATTATGGAAATTTTATCATAAATTGTATTCCATTATAAATGAGCAGAGAAGATTTGAGAAGAATATGCATTTTCACTATAAAATCAAACGTCAAACAAAATATAAGATCTTCAAAATATCACAAAATGAAATTATTTGCTATTTCAAACTGCTGAATAGTTAAACACTACACAAAACTTACTATTACATGCAGTTTTGGCGTTTCTTAAATCACTCACAACAATATATAAAAATGCAGCTAATCGCACCATGGCTGCTTCAAATCACCATCTAAGCAAAATGATGCGGTTTCTGCACAATGAGAGGCATTAAGTATATTTTGTATATATCATGTTTTTACTTAGGTGAAATAGATGACTTTTTTGCTATTAAATAAAAGACCGTTAACATGGTTGCAACAATATACCTTCATCACCTGCAAAAAACTATTATCTCTCAATTGATTTTTTTTTCCATTAGAGCATGTTCTACGTATGAAAAATTTCTAACGAGGTAAATTATTGACAAACAAGTTGATGAAACAAAAAGTCTCGTTTAAAGTCATCATTTCGTAAGTTCTATGGTCGATACAATAACCTTGTCAGCAAATACAATTTATCATTGAGCAAATGCTGAATGACGTTTTTCCTACTAATTGTTAGTCCATTATTTATACACTGAATTAACGACGGTTTTTCCGTTATTTCCAGATTCTGACAAGATGAAACATTCAGGTATGACTGGTAGGCATATATCTGCTTACTCCTCCATGACACCTGAAAGAGTGTGTTGTTTTGCAGGTCCGTGTTTGTTCTGCTCCTATTTTGTATTGTTTTATGAACTTTTGATCTGGAATACTGTTTGTTATCTCCAAAAAAAAAAATAATCATGTTTCATTATTAGACCATATATTTCTTTTCTCTTCACAATTGTACAAACAGGGATTATATTTTTGGTGGAATAATGGCGTATGAAAATATCTTTTTTTCTGTCTCTCAATTTATCATAGAACAATAAATTTAGTTCTGATTTTAACACAATCAAATTTGAAGAAATTTACAAAAGCAAGATGAATTAATGATAAGGGACTAAGCTTTCAAAATACGTATGTCAATTAAATATGATTTTTCAAACAAACTAGAACTATAGCATTTAAAAGCTTCCCATCTAAGTACAGATTTGAGCCAAAAATACGTAAAAAGTATTTTTTCTTTCTTAGTAAAGGATCAAAACTTTTGTTTTTCTATCACTTTGTATATCTATGTGACAGCTATATCGTATTCATGATTGGCTGCATTTTTTTTCTGTTACAACGGGACAAATTGGCGTAATAACTGATATAATGGCCTGTCAATGTTTGACTACCTTTGGAATAAAATAAATTTTTGTTACAATATTATTTGAGAGAAAGAACCCTTTATTTTCATATAAACACTGCATGTTTATTATCAGAACTGAAATATAATTTCACGTAATGAGTGAATATCCTTCACATGACGATTTTAAAGAATTGTTTCTTTAAATATATATTTGGATGACCTAGAGAATGTACAACTGTTACTTAGCCAGAAATTAAATTGAAAAAGAGGATCTTCACCATTTACTAATTAACTTGTGTGACAATTTTTCTCTAGCAAAATCATCAAAACTGTCAACACCGCATCTACAAAATAAGAACATGTATTTGTTTGGGAAAGAATTCAATGAAATTAATTCATAACTTGGGTGACATGCCAAAAATAATGACTGTTTATCATGAAGCACCCAAAAGCAAACTTGAATGAATTTAAAATTAATGAAACCAAAGATAAGATTCTGTCTTTCTATTATTACTGTGTTTTAATAGGAACGTGCCTTTCTGGAATTGGTCGTCAATTACTTCGTGAATTAATCATTTCCCATCCTTTTTTCTTGTATCTCAATTTGAATATAAAAGATATGAATTTTATTCTTCAGTCAATTGTAAAGAAAAGGTTTCAAATCTATAAAGCTACAAACACGAGAGATCATTTGCATACAAAGAGAACGACGGACGCACCCAATGATTGATAGGCAGTTTTTGCCTGACTTTATTAAATTTTTCAATCACTTAGTGTTTTTTTAACAAATTTTGGCACTTAAGGAGGTTAGGGGGTCAACCGATTATTTTTTATTAACCACCTGATATAACTGATTTTTTTAGATATGAATCTTGAACTGTCAACTATCACAAAGCAAAAAAATATTTCATAAATTTTAGATTTAAAATTTAATCATTTCTTTATATCTTTATATGGAGCTTTTTTCTGAAGGAGATCAAAATAGCTTAAAAATGGCAACGACAACCAAGCCTCGTTAAGGACAGATGGTACAAACAGAATATGGGTGTCTTGATTTCTATATATTTTTGGGCCTATTTTTGTTGCAAATGATACAGCTAATAATTAAATTTCCAAAATATTAAGAAATTGTAAACCCTCTATGGTGTTCAAAATCCTACCTTTCTGTAGCCAACCTTATCAATTTTTACAAAACTGTGTCACTTCAAATCTCATTTTGAATGAAAAATTAAAAGGTAAGCAGTTAAGCTTGTTCACTTTAGCTATTTAAACATGACTCAGGTGACTTTTTTCTCCAATTATTATTGCAAACATTTGTTTGCATTGTCTGTCCTAAGAGCTGAACACGATTCGTAAAAGGAATTTGTCCGCCATATTCTGTTGTTCACTTGCTATATCTAAGGGTCTCTATACAAGTCCGCTCAATTAGACACTTTCATTAAAATCAGTTGTCACCGTTGTAGACCAAACTATGCTACACAACACCCGGTAGCGAAAAAAAAAACTTTGTATAGTGCAGAACGGTTTGATATTAAACATAAAAAGGGTCCTTAAGTTCCGAAATGAGAATAGAAATCAAATTGAAAGTACCACTCCATAGTCTAGGACTTTTTTTTCACTGAAAATTGCCATCAGTCATTAAAGAATATTTTTTTGTTTAACTTGTATTTACTTTCAGAAGTGTTAAGTCCAACTTCGAAGAATGAAGGACATATTTCTTTGCTGCTGCCGTCGGTCCTCCAACAATTTCCGTTCATTTACTTCGCACAAGGTACACTTAAAGAAATGAAATTAAGTACATGTATATATTGTTATCTTAAGAATAACTAGACAGTGTACGGAGGTAGGGCGGTCAAGATACCGAGTACATGTAAGTACAAGAGGCCCACGGGCCTTATAGGTCAACTGAGTATCATGTAGCAACTTTCCAACAATTGAATTTGGTTCGTGGTTTGGAACCAGAGGCCATGAAATTCACAATTTTGAAAGAGACACCATTGCTTATCATAATTATATAATTAGCATGCTAACTCTGGTTACTTAACACCCGGAGGTAGATCAGAGTAACAAAGAGGAAATGCATTTCCTCTTTATAACCAGTTGTGCAACCAACCCACAGGAACCACTGACCCTAGGGCTACATATTTCAAAATTGTGGAAATTTTATCATAAATTGTATTCCATTATAAATGAGCAGAGAAGATTTTAAAAGAATGTATGCATTTTCACTATAAAATCACACGTCAAACAAAATATAAGGTCTTCAAAATACCACAAAATGAAATTATTTGCTATTTCAAACTGCTGAATAGTTAAAGATACACAAAACTTACTATTACATGTAGTTGTAGCGTTTGCTAAATCACACACAACAATATAAAAACCATGCATCAATCGCAATACACTTGTCAATGTGACGTCATCTCACAAAATGACGCAGTTTGTGCACAGTGAGAGGCTGATTAAGTCACATTTTGTACAATAAAAAATGTTTTTTGTTCTCAAATAATTAAAATAGTATTTGCAATTAAATCGAAGACCGTTAACTTGGATGCGATGTCTAACTTAGGGAGTGAAAGGTAGTGGATTGACCAATGCTAAAAATAGGAGAAATTCTCCCCAAAATGCGCAAAAACTATTGTGCCGTAAATTACACTTTTTTTATGGAAGGGAATTACCGCCAAAAGTCTATGTATCTTGCTTTAATTCTTATTCTGCCTACTTCTTTATGCTTTGTTATTAATGTAATTATATGTCACTTTATTGTTTTCGTATTCGTCTTCATTACATTTCACTTGAGCTTTTATCGTTCTTTATGTTGTCCTTACTTCTATGTTGCTTTATTCTTGTGAATACATTATACTTTCTTTTAATTTGATACTGTTTTTTAAATAAACTATCTTGATTATCTCGATTACGAACGTAAACTCAATCATGTAAACAATGCCGCCTAGCGTTATAATGCGGCACTAAATTCAATGAAGACGAATGTAAGTTGTCCGAATTTAGTGCCGCATTATAACGCTAGGTGGCAGGGTGTTCGCTATACGAGTGTTGGTAAAAATAGGTAAGCAAACCCGGACCGGGGTTATTAAAGATTTTTAAATTTTCTGCCTTATTACTTTATCAATGATGTTTGTTATAAGTTTAGGTATGTACCCGATAATGCCATTCCCTCGGAAAATGGTAAGATTAATTTCCCCTGGAAGACTGACTACATAGTAATGCTTCCTTCAGACGACTATTCAGTGAGACTTCCCCCGGGGAAGTTTCAATATATAGCTAGTCTTCCGTGGGGAATCTAGCTGTATATAGCAATTCGTCCCCCTTCATTGCAACCCCTCCCCCGAATATTTTTTTAAATCATAAAACAATGGTTATATCCTAACGTTTTCAGTTTTTTAAGAAAAGTTATACGTCCTACATGTACATGAGTCAATGTTTAAATGAAACCATTTAATAGTGGTTAATAATTAAATCATTTTAACCATTTAGTTTAACATAGATAATCTTCACGAGTACAAATGGATAATGAACCCCCCCCCCCCCCCCCCCCCCCCCCCCCGGATGCCCCCCACTCGGGTGCAATCGTCCGCGTGGCACCGTGGTTACGGCGTCTGCTCTAGGGTCACGAAACACAGTAGTAAGGAGTCAATCAATACGTCGTGGGTTCGAATCCCACTATGGGACCTAGAGTTCGGTCCTTCGGATGAGATCTAGAGCGTATTATTCGAGGTCTCGTATCGCAGTAGGTACTGGCCCGATAAAAGATCCCCCACTGCACAATGGCTATAAGTGCCGAGTATATAGGACAAATTTGCAGCTATCCACCGGCAAGAGGTGGCTTCTCCATTTGAGTTAAAAATTCTCCAATTTAAAGGGACGTATACAATCATACCCCCAAGTCTCAATATATATATATTGACTTCCGTCTGTACGACCTCCTATGGGGTAAGTTTCACCGGTAGAGGGGAGGATGCCACGAAACATTTTCCTAAACGTAACATACTTCTTACTACTGGAAAAGTTCAGCGAAAGGCTTGTTGCCCCTATCCCTTACACTTTTTGTTGCAGTACTTATCACATGCTAATACAATGTAGTCAATTCATATATTAAAGTAGTCATGTACTTAGTGGCATATGTACATATGAGTTATATTTGGTACTGAAAAAAAGTTGACGACCCCCCCCCCCACCACCATCAAATATAGAATTTTCAAGTTTTAAGATTTTTTTAACTCTCCTGAGTCCTGGCTGATGTATAATACGGTGTGTACTAAAAGATATTTCTTTTCTTTATTAAAAAGTGCTATTTCAATATAAAATATTAATGCATGAAAAAAGACTGGGGAGATTCTAGTATGCCTGGTGTGTAGCCTGGTTTCAACTTTGCCTACCAATAACACTCCTCACTCCTTTGCAAAGCCCCGTCCCTAGAATCACACGCATGAGCAATTACTATCTGTCGTGAAATAAAGTTCAGTTCAGTGGAACCAGTGACGGATTTAAGGAGGGGGCGCATCCGGCGCCCCCCACCCCCCTAAAATTGTCAAAGTTAACATAAATCACAGTTTCGTCTAAAAAATGTAAATATGCCTACTTGGTAGACCTCATTTTTACCCTACAAAATCTCTAGAACCCAGGGGCTTCCGGGGATTCGCCCCCTGAGCCCCCACCAGGACTTTGCCCTCGACCTACTGGGAGCCTCAAGGCGGCCTCCAGACCCCTTGCCTTCTTTTGGCGCCCCTCTAACTTCAATTCCTAGATCCACGCCTGTGAATGTTCTGAAAAACAACTCAATTTATAAATTTATAGAGGGGCATCTAGTATCAAAATATTTAACATTTTTATGTCAATTAAACTGTAAAGCGGGAATTCAATTATCCAACAAATAACTTTAGTGGAGTGATATTTTTTCAGGCGAGAGAACAGTGACGTAGCATCGTTTTTGAAAATTCAAGCTATCCGCTGAAAACAACTTGACAAGCAAAACAAAAAAATTAAAACAAAAATAAAACAAAACAAAAAAAAAACAAAAAACCATGGAAATTGTCCAAACTTGAAAATACATAGGCGTCTATCGGAAACGCAGAGAGAGGGGGGCTTAGCCCCCACTTTTTCCCAAAGTTAGACTTAGTATAGACATTGAACATTACTGCGTCGGTTTAGCCCCCCCCCCCCCCCCCCCACACACACACACACACTTTCCATGGACTCGATGTAGCATAGGTTTTAAATGTGGAAAGTGGTGGTGTTTTGAAAAAACAGAAATTGGCACTGAAATTTGACCCCCCCCCCCATCACCACCACCACACACACACGATATAGGATTTTTGTGTTTGGACAGTGGACATTTCTCTCTCTTTTTTTTTTTTTTTGGCTTGTCAAGTTTTTTTTTTGAAGGTCTAAAAAATATTTCTTACGCTTAACCCCCCCCCCAGCCCCAACTTTCACTTTGCTTCCGATGCCAATGAAATCATATTAAGAAGGCAGGAGGGTTTTGGGTTAGATTCAACTTCTTCTATAGTATCAAATTTATATGTTATCCCTACTATACTACATTAACCTTATTTGACCCTTACAAAAAGTGGGTCGGCCTTTCAATGAGCATATTCAGTAAAG
Source organism: Saccostrea cuccullata (assembly GCF_032062105.1). NCBI lineage: Eukaryota > Metazoa > Mollusca > Bivalvia > Ostreida > Ostreidae > Saccostrea > Saccostrea cuccullata. The sequence continues at coordinate 772 of NW_026924515.1, read as the reverse complement.
TACCGGTATATAAAGTTATGTTTAAAAAAAGAGGCCGCTATTCCTGTGTGCCCAGAGGAAATAAATATGGAGTTTCCATCATTGGATCGGGTGATCGGATTCGGTCTTCAGATGTTCGATTGATAAAGTATTAAGGCAGAAAATTGAGAAATCTTTAATAACCCCGGCCCGGGTTTGCTTACCTAGTTTTACCATCACTCGTAGCGAACACCTCTGCCACCTAGCGTTATAATGCGGCACTAAATTCTGACAACTTGTATTCGTCTTCATTGAATATGCTTCATTGTTTGCGTGATTGAGTTAACGTTCGTAATAGATAAAATCATTGAAGAAACTGTATCAATTTAAAAGAAAGTAAAATGAATTAACAAGAATAAAGCAACATAGAAGTAAGGGCAAAATGAAGAAGGATAAAAGTCAAAGTGAAATGCAATGAAGACGAATATGAAAACAATAAAGTGACATATAATTACAATAATAACAAAGCATAAAGAAGTAGGCAGAATAAGAATAAAAGCAAGATACATAGACTTTTGGCGGTAATTCCCTTCCATATTTTTTTCATTACGGGATCTGTAGCGTTATGGTTAGAGAACAAATACCGGTATATAAAACAATAACGCTACAGATCTGCAGCTAACCTTAACTGTACTGCGTTCTTCCCAAGGACCATCAGGGACTGGAACAGCCTGCAAGAGCATGTTAAAGAAGTCAGTACCATATCGACGGCTTCAAGAAGCAGCTAATCAACACCATGGCTGCCTCCTATCAC